>NC_139513.1:227061022-227118608 GCF_947247035.1 Vipera ursinii
CTCCTGCAAAGCTCCCTAAGGGCCCAACAAAAGTGCACAAAGGATTGGGGAAGTCTCTAGAGCAGCATTGGCAGATATGCTGGCTGGGGAATTCTGGGAGTTGAAGTTCACAAGTCTTCTAAAGTTGCCAAGGTTGGACACCCCTGTTCTAGAATAAATATGAGGCTATTGAAGCGTATGGAAAATAAAGCTGAAGTGTGCTTGCATTGTATAGATGTAAGTTATATTCTTAATAAAATGATTCCTATTGAACAGAAATGCTGTTGTTTATACTTTTATCTTTGTGTTCCAATTCTGTTATGGTTCTTTGTTTGTTTCAGTCCTTTTCCCTTCATTACTACAGAGAAGTTCAGTTTATGTATACATTTACTAGTAAACCTGCATCCCAAAGTAAGTATTGTCAACACATACTAGCTAAAGTCTTAAGTTTCTGGGTATTGGTTGGATGTAAGTTTTTGTAACAAGCTGTTTACTACTACTACTGCTACTACTATTATTGCTACATACTACTACTTCTAATGTTTTGAATCTGGTGTTAGCTTCAACAATTTTCTGGTGTTGGTACAACCTGATTTTCAGGCACAGTCTAATGAACCTTGCTGTTCTCTGCATTGGATCATTCCTAAATTTAATGAAGTGAATTTTTGCTTCTTGCACATTGTTTTCAAACTCAATTTAACTTTTACACCAGAGGCTGCCATCTACACCTTCTGCAGAATTTTTTTTATTGTTCTGGCATTGATAGGTGTTGGAACTAAACTTCTGCAAAGGCAAATGGCCTATAGAATCAATAATTAAAATCACTAAGAATCAATAGGGTCCTGTGGCTTATGTTAGTTTCGGCAGAGTTGGATGCAGATCCTAAATTTTGAGCAGTTTTCAGTCTTAAACTAAATTTGTTTTTATAGTACACTTCCAACCACTGCAGCGTCATCATGTCACATGATCACAATTCAGGTGCTGACAACTGGCATGTATTTATGATGGTTGCAATGTCCTGGGGTCTTTTGTGACCTTTGGACAAGCAAAGTCAATGGGGAAGCCAGATTTGCTTAACAGTTGTGGCAAGAAAGGTTATCCATTTATTTAAGCTTTGATTTTAAAAAGTTATTTCTAATGTGTACCCTCTTAAGCCCTTTAGAATGGAAGGTCACCAGCACATTGCTTCATTCTAGTAGCAGCCTCTGCTCTGATTGGCTATAGTGCCTGGCTCACCCTGCCCTCCTGGGCAGCCATTTCATCCTGGAGCTCCTGAGCTCCCGTGTTCTCCACTAACTAGCATTTGTCATTTATTTCAAATGAGCTCAGGCAAAGAATGGCTCATGAAATCAATGGACCATCTTCACCTCTTGAAGCATCATTCAGTCACGACAAGTCTGAGTGGGCACCACCCTTTTAGTTTCTGTCCAGACTGAGTGAAGCATGCTTCCCTTCCTCTACCTACATTCCCTTTCTCTACCTCAGTGGCCTTCAACCTTTGGGCACCAGGGACCAGTTCTGTGGAGAGAGGTTTTTCCTGGACCAGAGGGGTGTGTGGTTTCATGTGGTACCTGCATCCCGTGGATGGGGCTTCACTTGTTTGCGATGCCCAGTTTCTGGCATGCTGCAGCCCGGTGCCGGTCCACAGACTGGAGGTTGGGGACCCCTGCTCTTACCTACTTTAAAACCTGCCCCCTAACTCTTTTATCTTATTTGATTTTTAATCTTTAAGTTGCAATGTGGGAACATTTGCTACTTGGTTGCTCTGAAGCTGAGCTATTAGTTTATCCTTTCTGTAAGGTGCTCATAGACTGGCAGAAGAAGGAATGAAAGAACAAGCTGTTTTCTGTTGCTTTGGTTACTGTAGCATCAGGACAATGATACAGCCATAAAGGAGAAATAAATGTGTGAATGTCAAAGAATCTAACATGGGAAAGGTGGACTACGAAGGTATCCATGTATGCAAACATCTGGGAAAGCAAAGGAAAGGCATGGAGACTGGTGGGAAAGGAAGAATTCTTATAGGATAAGAATTCATACAGGGACCATTCATACAATGAGGGTTGTCTTCCCTGAATTGATGGGAAGCATGGAAATCATCAGCCTGGGCTTGCAGTGGTTGCAGTCTGGACACAGCCCGGGCCTCATTGCAAACACACTGCAATCTTGATTGGAATGGCTGAAGGTGGTTTAAGAATTAGCTAATTGTTGGGGCAACCAGTTTAGGCCGCAGTGCCCAATTGTAGCATGGGCGGCCACTGGTTTAGGCTGCAGTGCCAAATTGCTTTTAGACTGCTTTGAAGGGATTGGAGAGTAGAAACGGTTCCTTAGGAAAATGCTCCTTCTATGTGCTTTTGTGAGTGCTGCTAGACAGAGATGATCTCTCTTTAGTTTTCATTTCTCAGACTATTCCATTTTAGCCCACCTCTTGTTACCTGAATATTCTAGTTACACTCCCCAGCGCTTAAAGGAATCTTGCATGGTACGTATTCATAAAGCAAATCAGTCATTTCATGCTTACTGATATATTCTGTTTTATGACATTTTTTTAAAAAAAAATCAGCTCCAGGAATTAAGAAGGTCTCAGTGCGATACAACTGATAATAACAACACTGGATTATGCAGTGCTTATCTTCTTCTAGTTTCATTACATTGCATGCTAAGGGCATGAATAAGACAATTTCCCTATGGTGCTCTCTGTGGCCTTTTATTTCTGAATTCTATTGTGTCTAAGTTCCTTCTAATTTTAGCACCATATAATGCTGAAAACCTTGAAGTGGAAATTCACCTGATTCAGTCCAGATGGGTAAAAAAGCATCAGGAAAGTGGGATATGAAAACCCTGATAAAAGGTAAAGAAGAATTTGGGTATGCTGAATAGAAGACTCTGCAGGGGGGATTTCTAGCTTAATTGTTTTATACGCATTTGCTGTTGTTTTGCATTCCCAGCAGGCTGCATGAGAGATAGACAGAAAGACAGGCATGATGTGACATGGGGTAGGAAAAGGCAGGATAGGGAAGGGACCGGGCAGAGCAACACAGGATAATATTAACAGAATAACTTTACTAATCTAACAGGATAACTTTAAGGATAAGAAAGGATAATTTAAAAACTAATGTTCTAAATTTCAATGTCCGGTTATAATGCTTTGTAGCTTTCTAATTGTTTTATGCAAATGGAACAGTGAGATGGGTGGCACTTAAAGTTAATAAATAAATAAGTAAATAAAAATATACTGCAATTTATGACCTTGTAAGCCATCTGGAATAGGTTAAGAGTGAGGTAGCTGGCATATAAATTTAATAAAAAAATAACAATCTGGGGAAAAGCACTGCTGCTATAAGATGTTGCAAACAGGTGCTATGTTTGTCGTCTCAGGTCATTTGAATGGTCTATTTTTAAATTAGATTAGATATGGTATGTAAAACTACATCAGCCTTAATGAATGTGAATAGCTGCTAATAATATGATCTAATTTGATGCATGCAATTTTTTAGAAAGTATATTACAGAAATATTTCTAATATTCTAAATGTGGGAATGAAAGCCAGTTTGGTTTGATGGGTTTCTAGCACCAGGCTAGAAACCAGGAGAGTGTGAGTTCTAGTCCTGCCTTAGGCACAAAGCCAACTTGGTGACTTTGGCCAGTCACTCTCAGCTATAGGAAACTGTTAATGGCAAGCCACTTTCGAACAATCTTGTCAAGAAAACTACACAATGTACAGTGACTCTCCTTCTCCTCTTCACTTGCCAAGACTAAGATACCATTAATAGATGTGCATTTATATTGGTTTGTGTCTGCTATCTCTACAAATAGTCAAAATCCTATGGGTCTTAATCAGGGTGCATAATCATTGCCCATTAAAAACAGTGTTGGACCAAATATTTGTAACAGTGGATGCTTCCCAGTAGGGATTATCTTATAACTCTGACTTTAGCATTTAAACTTGGTCTAAGCATAGATTTTAGATACATGCATGAAATGTATTCTAGAAGACATACAGCGTATTTGATTTATAATTTTATTTATGTTTGCCTGAAATACTGCAGCTGTTAAAAGTTATCACAAAAAGTAAGTTTAATTAGAATTTTGCCTGATCCTTGAAATTAATTGCGCGGAGGAGGAGGAGGAGGAGGAGGAGGAGGAGGAGGAGGAGGAGGAGAGGGAAGGGGAGGAGGGAGAGGAAGGGGAGAGGAAGAAGGAGGTGGTGGAGGAGGGGAGCGGGAAAGGGGAAGGAGAGGGAGAAGGAGCTTCATTATCAGAATATGAAGGCAGCAATTAGCATAAAAAAATCTGGATGAGTGAAAAAATGTAATCATGTTACACTTGATTGACTGAACTACAGGAAAGAATGCAGCTTGTCCAGTATTTTCTTCATGCTCTGTACATCACAACATTTCAATCAATTCAGTTTTAGTCAGGTTGGGAAACATTGCTTTTTTTTTTTAGAAATTCAAAGCTCCTGCAATGTACAGTTTCTTTACAACAGGAATACTGGCTTAATATAAGCTCTATTGCTTGCCAACGCTCAAATGATGGGGAAATTAATGACATCCAGAAGCCCTACTGCCCTATTCTTGCTCAGTTTAGACAAGTTGTGCCTCTTGCCTTTTAAAATGGTAGCATGGTCCAGCCTCTTCTTACTTTGCTAAAATTTAAACATTGCAACATACTATTATTGTCTGAGATTCTCAAAATGTAGGCCTCCCTGTTTTACATTTCATTTTGAACTTTAACACCACACGCTCCTTTACCTAGCATGTGTAGCAGCTAATATGTCAAGAAGCTTTCTTCCATTCTTTCATAGAAGAGAAACTAGTTCTCAGAAATAGAAGCTTGGAGACTTGAAACTCAGTCGTTTCTTGCTAGTTCACTTTACCTCTCACCTGTGCTTTGAGAAATCCTAATTCCCTGCCTACTAAACTTCAGGAGGTCCACAGTTCTGCTTCCCGAATACTCAAATACATTGGAAGCATATCTCCGCTGCCCTTGGCCTCTCTTTCCCAGACTGCATTTCTGTTAGTTTCAGAAGTCAATTCAGTTGTAGCCTCCTGCTTTAAATCTCTTCCTGCCCCCTTCCTCTTATTTCTCTGACCCCACTCTCCTAGCGGTTTTTCTAATCTTGCTCTCATTTGCCTGCCTTTCCTCAGCTTCCACATCCAAGTGTCCTCTTTGACTTCTCTCTCTCTCTCTCTCTCTCTCTCTCTCTCTCTCTCTCTCTCTCTCTCTCTCTCTCTCTCTCTCTCTCTCTCTCTTTCTCTCATGAGCTTCCTCATTCCACTCCCATTTTCTTCAGTCCTCACCTGCCAACCCCTTCAGGCTAGCCCACTGGCTGTGTTGCTCTGATCATTTTCACAAGACCAACAAAAAGACAGACCTAAAAAACAAATTCCTTTCTGGTGACAGTGGCAGCTGGGCCCCCTTGGATGGCCTGAACAAATGCAGCTTATGCTGTGCCACTGGTTCTCTTAGTAATAATCAGGTAGAAAGATGTTATCTGTGTCTTGCAGAATTGGAAAAAAAAGAAAAAAGAAAAGGAACAGGAAGAAAATGTCTGCTTTTCTTTCTTTGTTGCAACCAGTTTAATAATTTTAAATAGATTTCTCCATGAACTCATTGGATGACCTAGCCTAACTCCAAAGCAAAAGTTATGACCAAAACTGTGGGAACAAAAGACAAGCTCTGAGAAAGCTACAAAGGAAAGTTAGAAAGGAAAGGATAGATTCGTCGATTCAGCTGTTGATCCAACTTCAATTCCCATAGAAGGAATGATTAAAGACTAAGATATTATCCTAGTATAGAAATCAGTAGAAGGAACTTGCCCTCAGCTTATTTTTTTAAAAAAGAGAGAGAAAATTTAGGAGTTGGTGGCTAATGTTATTTCAACATCTAGCCCCATGCCCCATGCATGTATCTCAGTACAAAGCTGAGCCCAGTATTTTCCCTCCATTTATACACTTAGCCAACAACAGCCTATTTTAAACTAAGCCTGTGATCAGACTGGCCATCTGTGTCCACATCTGAGTTAAGGAGCTGAGGTCAACCCTAACCCTGATGTTAAAAGTCCTTCTCAAGGAAGCACTGGTTATATTAACTGGGTACTGGCAAAGGCTTCTAGATTTTTTTTAAAAAAATAAGGATGATACCCAGATGAAAATTTGTGTGATCGTGCTTCTTTATTGGCATTCCTTTCAAAAAGCCAATCTCTAATATTTCCTCTGTCCCAAGGTCTACGTTCTCTCAATGGTGATAGGAAATAATGGATGATCCAAGGTTTACTGAAAAGGGCTTTAACATCCCCTCTCCTGTAGATCGTGCCCTCTGCATATTTCCAATGTTTTTTTGTCATTTTTGGGGGGTGGGTGGGTGGGTTTACTATCACTGCATGTCATATCTTGACATCACCATATGAAGGCTTTGTCAAGTGAACTAGTAACTGTAGCTATCTAGCTCTGGAGGACCATGAGAAGATGCTGCTTATCTTAATGGAGAAGATTTGGGGCTGTATCAAACAAGGGTTAGCCCATTAAGAAGAGTGTGCTTAATTATCAGTTAATAACTAGTTGATTTGCTCATAATTAAAACAAACACAAACTTATGTAGAGAATATGAGAAGATCTGCAGTACTAATTTATTTCCAGTAAAACGGATGTCCCTGTCTTGTCATGGTCATCATGAAGTTCAGAAAAAGCTCCTGAGATGTTGAGGTCTCCAAGTGCCAACAACCTTACAGAACTGAAAGGCCTCCACCAAGTTTACCTCCTTTATTTTAGTTAAAAAGTGAGCCTGCTAGACAGCAGAAGAGATGGCACATTGGCAGTATCTGTTTTAAGAATTCAGCACCAGGGATTTTAAACACTTGGCATAGAATAAAAATAGAAATAACATATCAGCATAAATACTGCTAGTTTTTGAATTTCTGCTTAGTCTGTTTAGTATAAGAGCAGTTTATTTTCCATCATTTTTATTTTCCCTAAAGAAGATGTGTCAATCTTCTTTTTAATGAAGTACACATCCAAAGTTGTGTTTAGCAAATGATTTTACTAGAATGACAATGGCAACCTTCCTTCCTTCGTTCCTTCATTCCTTCCTTCTTCCCTCCCTCCCTCCCTCCCTCTCTCCCTCTCTCCCTTCCTCCCTTCCTTCCTCCCTCCCTCCCTCCCTCCCTCAACAGCTCTGTGGAAAGATTTCTTCCCATAAAAACAATGCATGAGATACTACAGGAATGTTTAGATATTAATTCATTCCTACAATTGGGCAAAATATATTAATGTTTAAAATGCCACATTGTGGTTATTGAAGCCATGTTAAAGTGTCAAAGGAGCTGTGGTGGTGCAGAGGTTAAAATGCAGTATTGCAGGCTGACTCTGCCCACTGCCAGGAGTTCAATCCTGACCAGCTCAAAGTTGACTCAGCTTTCCATCCTTCCAAGGTCGGTAGAATGAGGACCCAGATTTTAGAAGGCAATAAACTGTCTCTGTAAACTGCTTAGAAAATGCTGTAAAACACTAGGGAACAGTATATAGTTCTAAGTGCTATTGCTATTGAGATTTCTATTGACTTATATGGCATTGATTTGTCAGGTTTACAATGCAGCAACTGGTTAATTTTTTCATCTAGTTCTCCCTTCTGTTGTGAAGATCTGCTAACCAGCACATCAGTTTAAGAATGACTATCCAATTATCCAATTTGGTAAACAGACTCCATTGTCTGTTTATCGAATTGGATACCTGAGTATTTACTGTCTCTGAACAGATATATATTGCTTTAAAGCCTTATATGTTTCCACCTCCAAATTTGGAAGAAAGATTTCTTGCTCCCCTTTTGCAGACCAAGGCTGATTAAAAGCCTAAATTCTTTTTGCCTCCTAGTTTGGATGATGAGCAGTTTTCTTGTGCTTCTTGGATTTTAGTTCTGGCAGTTTGAATGAAAATTACATTTTTAAAGTGATTATCCACCATGCATCTGCTAATTGTGTGAATCAAAGTATTAAACTCTAACAGTTCAGTACGATTTGTCTATTGCATCTAGAATGTCAAGGCTGTGTCTTATTGAATTTACTAATACAATGGATTTGATAGGGTGGAAAGTGAAATCTTTATGTGAGAGGAATTGTATTGGAGATTTAAAGAACAACACACATTAAGTTTTCTTTTTGAAATGAATAAGGAGGGATCCCATCATGTTCTTTTTGAAATTAATGGAACAGAGAGGGTTTTATTAAGGATAATATGTGCACCAAAAGTGGCACAGCACTACTCCATACCACCCTGTCTTATTGGTGACAGGTGTTTTCCAGAAGAGCTTTATATAAGCTATTTAGAAGGTTCAACATTGTCTACCTTTAAAAAATGCTGAATAGCTCATTGTTCAGAATATTGTGTTTTGACTTTTTAGTAGATAATACAAGATGACAGTTGTAGCAAACATACTCATCCTTTCTTTTCTTTTTTGCAAGGAACAAGTAGTTGCCTAACAGTAACACTAAATCCTTGGATATGATTAGGGAGAATTTCAAGCTTTACAAAGTGCCCTCGATCTTTCTTCATTGTAAGTTGGGCTCGGAGAGATTATCTGACAGGGAGTCAAAGCAGGCTGTCACAGTTCTGCTGCAAGTGATAAAGAGGGAGGATTGGGATTTTAATATCTCAACAATATCTTGGGTGTATCTCTGTTCCAAACATTTTGGGACATTGAAATGGGTTTTGCTAGCCCTCAGCATTGCTGAGCGGGGAGGGGAACAAAAATTAAGGATCCTGTTTTCGACCTATCTCTGACCTGTAAAGGTGAGGAATCTCCAGAAGCTCTAAGGACCTGGCCATGCTACTGAAGAAAAGACTATGCTCTTCCTACTTCCACAAACCAGAGTGAAGGGAGATCTCCAGCAAGTTGAGAACTTTTGTCTTATATTGAGGTTCTGTTTTAAGAGCAATTTTAACTTTGACTTCTTCATTTATGTTATACCAATTAAAACAACAAGAGGTTCTTTACTTAACAGAATAACAGAGTTGGAAGGGTCCTTGGAGGTCTTCTAGTCCAACCCCCTGCTCGGGCAGGAAACCCTACCTACACCATTTTAGACAAATGGTTGTCCAATCTCTTCTTAAACCACCCCCCCACACCCCGTGTTGGAACATTCACAACTTCTGGGGGCAAGTCATTCTATTAATTAATTGATCTAACTGTCAAGAAATTTCTCCTTAGTTCTTGGTTGCTTATCTCCCTAATTAATTTCCCTCCATTGCTTCTTGTCCTGCCTTCAGGTGCCTTGGAGAATAGCTTGACTCCCTCTTCTTTGTGGCAGCCCCTGAGATATTGGAACACTGCTATCATGTCACCCCAGTCCTTCTCTTCATTAAACTACACATACCCAATTCCAGCAACCGTTCTTCATATGTTTTAGCCTCTGGTACCCTAATCAACTTTGTTGCTGTTCTCTGTACTCTTTCTAGAGTCTCAACATCTTTTTTCTATTGTGGCAACCAAAACTGGATGCAGTATTCCAAGTGTGATCTAACCAAGGCATTCCCTGATGATAGCAAAGACGAGAGGTTTTTTTTCTCTCTCTTTTGAGCTATCGAAACATATTTAGAAGAATAATTATAAGCTCTGCTTACATTCCTCTGTAGTAAATCATGCATGTCAAAGAACAGTTATTATTATTTTTAACTGATGCAGTTTATTCTCAGCAGAAAGGATTTTCTACTGGCAAGGTCTTGCTCTAGCTTGGTGGTGTCCTACTTTGGGCACTTTAAGAATTGTGGACTACAGCTCCCAGAATTCCCATGCTGGCTGGGGATTCTGGGAGTGGAGGTCCACGAGTCTTAAACTGGCCAAGGTTGGACACTCCTGCTTTAGCTGATGACTTCTGCTGATGACCCCTTGCTCTAGCTGATGAGAGAAAGCAATATGAAATGGCAAATTATAGTGTATTCATCCAGATCCACACATCTACCTAAATGGTAGTTATGCTGAGTCTCACTTTCAAGTAAGGTTTTTGTCACATAGAGATTAAATGAAAAAGACTCAAAAAAATAATAATTAAAGGCTATTATAACAGAAAAGGCTATGAGCTGAGAAACTCTAGTTTTCACGCCAGAGACTTTTAAGCAAGGGACCAAAAGGCAAAACCTTCAAAGGTTGGGAAATTAATAGCTGCGAGGCCATTGGCTGCTAGAGGTGGGAGGCAGAGATGTAGATTTTGGAACAAGCACATTTGAAAGTTAGGCTTCCTTGGTGTTAGGCAGAAAATGTCTTGTAGCTGTAGCTTCCTAATTATCGCCCATAAATCTATTTATCCAACCTTCTTGAGTCTGCTTGGGGAAGGCAGAGCAGGGACAGAGTCTATTCTGTGTACAGAGTTTGAAGTCTCGACGTTGTGGGCCTGATGGGGGATGTTGTTAAAACCAGTTTGAGAGGCCCTAAATCACCTTAAAGCACCTTGTGTCCTCTTCTCACCCGGTTGGTTGGTGAAGCTCCAGAAGCAATCCCGGGTGGTGGTAGGCAAAGAGCAGCCTAATGGTCCAGGAGTGTCCATGGTTGCCTACTCAATAATTAGGTTATAAAAGTACTTTGCGTAATAGAGCAGCAGGGCTCACAGGAACATGTTAATTAACAAAGCAGCTTGAAGTAGAACAAATATATACAGGAGCTAATACATTTGGAACTTACTTTATTTATGGGTGGAATGTATTACTAATGTGATTTGCTTGTATTGTTTTAGTGGGTATAAGCTTATAATACCAGTTTTCCCTCCTCGTCCTTAATTCAAGCATATGTCCATACTTTTTTTTAAAAAAAAAAGGAAAAAAGAAAGAAAATAAAATTTCATGTTCTAAGGACAATGCATGCCCTCCCACCAAAGTCATGAGATGTGAATTTAGAAAAAAGTGTTCAGTTCTCACCTTAGGCACTTTTCCCTGGTTCAGTTCTCCCCTAGACAGGAATAGATATTATTAACTCCTTCCTCTTTGAAAAACATTCAGATTTCCTCTAAGTATAGTTTGGTCGCACTCATTCATTTAGACACCAGTGACCTTGATATCCACCTAAAGCAGAGTTCCAAAGTGGGCTTGGGGTGTGGAATCAGTAGCAACTGCATTCCAAACAGGACCTCTTGCTGTTTTTAGGAATCCAGATTCTTCTTTTACTCATTGGAGAAGCAAAAATGGAGAGGGCAGAGGAAGAAAAATTAGTAAGTTGTGATGGGCAGAAAGCTTTTCATTCATCTTTAAGTGTCTCTTCCTCCAATTCATGTGGTTTACATTGGAGCCTAATTCTAAGAACCTTCTCCCTTTTATTTAATCTCTTCCTCTCACTTTTTCAATGAACCCCTTTTGATACCAGTTGAATAAATTGCATGTTATCGTTGCATTTGTTTTAGTTGAAAATTGCTTTAAGCTGTGATTGTGCAGAAGTGATTTGCAAGTACATAAATAAAACCTGCATCAAGGATCATACAGACAGATGGATGTGTGTGTGTGTGTGTGTGTACGGAGGAGTAAGGCAGTCTGAATTTGAAGGACTTAAATAAGTGGGACTTTAAAAGGCCCTAACCAAGGACAAAAGCCCTAATTTTTAATGTTACGTATGATTTTCTGCAGTTGGTATTTATCACTGACATCAGCTCCTCTTTTTATAGGACATACAGGACAAAGGCCACTGGAAGGGACCTTATAGAAACTAGCAGTTAACAGCCAGAATCTATTTTTAAGCACAAAGCAAATGTCTAAGGGCAAGATCTTAAAACACTGAGATGGCAGATAGTGACAAAGTGTTCCAGGGTTCAGCAGGATAACAATAGAAAGACATATCGACTTTTTCCTCCTTTGGTAAAATATTGAACCATACATGTACATAGTTAATCATCAATGTGTAAAACCTATGAACATGCGGATATATGTTATCAGTGAGGTATGAGTTTAGCTTAATTTATTTAAAAAATAATCTGCCAAACAATATTATGTTTGGCTTTTTTTCAATTTCTCATGTAATTTTTGCTGTGTGATAAAGGAATGCTAGGTAACTTCCATTATTCCATTGAGAATTCACAAACAATGGATCCAGTTTTGGTCACCACATTACAAAAAAGAAGTTGAGACTTTGAAAAAAATGCAGAGAAGAGCAACTAAGATGCTTAAGGGCCTGGAGACTAAAACATATGAAGAACGGTTGCAGGAATTTGATATGGCTAGTCTAGAGAAAAGAAGGACTAGGGGGTGACATGATAGCAGTATTCCAGTATTTGAGGGGCCACCACAAAGAAGAATGGGTCAACTTATCTTCCAAAGCACTAGAGGACAGTTAACCAGTGGAACAGCTTTGCCTTCAGAAGTTGTGGATGCTTCATTGTTGGAGGTTTTTAAGGAGAGACTACACAGCACCTGTCTGAAATGGTATAGGGTCTCCTTCTTGAGTAGGGGGTTAACCTCTAAGGTCCCTTCCAGCTCTATCCTATCCTATCCTATCCTATCCTATCCTATCCTATCCTATCCTATCCTATCCTATCCTATCCTATCCTATCCTATCCCATCCCATCCCATCCCATCCTATCCTAAATATGGATTTAACGTAGATCAGTTGCAAATGAAAAGCCGAGAGAGGCAGCACAGATTCCACACTGTATATTCTAATTTGGTGGTACTAAAATGTGGTTAGGTTCAATTGTTTGCTTTAGCAGGTTCTTTCCAGTGTGTCCAAATTCCGTAAAGACAGAAAGGTGTTCCAGCATGAACAAACTGTGATATTATGGATTGTGTGAATGTGGTCGATCTTATCCAACAAACTAGACCAATAGAAATAGTGGGGAGCTCTGATATAGGTGTGATCTTGTCAAAAGGTCATCCGAGAAGTAAAACAAGACAATCATATACTGTAATGTAATGCATTTTTCCCCTTCCTCCTTTCCTTCCACTCCAGATCCAAGTAGCCTTCACTCTTTGGTTATTTAGAAGAGT
This sequence comes from Vipera ursinii, assembly GCF_947247035.1. Lineage (NCBI taxonomy): Eukaryota > Metazoa > Chordata > Lepidosauria > Squamata > Viperidae > Vipera > Vipera ursinii. The sequence goes on from NC_139513.1 coordinate 227,073,958, forward strand.
TGTGAAGAGCTGGATTTTCACCTTTAGTGAGGGAAAGTGAGACCTCTTGCATTACTGCGCATACCATCTTTTATCTTGATCTTTTCATCTTTTACCAATTTTATTGAGATTTCTTTGATTGTCGTGAGCTGCTCAGAGTTATGGAAAGTTGAATGGCATTCCCATTAAATAAATTGTTGTTGGTAGTAGTAAGTTTATTCTTCTTGTTCTACCATCCTATACCATTTTACTTATTGATACTTGGCAAAATGGATTGGGAAGCCATGAAATATCTTGAATACATTTAAAACACCATTTTGAAAGAATTTTAGACTAGAAGAGTTTCATTTCTTCTATAACAGTTTTAAAAAATTCTTTAAAAGCCATAGAAAGCTTAATTTGTCATTCATTAAGAGGATTAATGTCTCCGATAATTCTAATTATCCATATACACACGTATGTGTGTGTGCATGCACACTCGCTGACAAATTAAGATGGCAGCTGAAATACTTTTGCTTCAGTAAATTGGAGATTGTTTTAAAAATGGATATCTCTGTACTATCAATTTGTTTAACTCTTTCAGTACAAACATCTCTCTCAGGCAGATTTATTTATTAAATTTATATTGTCAAGCAACTCTTGATAGTAGCTCGGTGTAAATTATGAACTCTTTTTGAGGTTTAGCAGTGGAATGGCTTTCAGAATGGATCTAATGCCTAAATTAACTTCATGTGGAATTAGCTAACCATTCAGCAAGCTTTATTTTAGGTTCATTTTCATCTTTCCTTTACTATTTGCCCATAAACCCAATTTGCAGTCCATTTTGAGAATGAGACATCTTGACATGATCAAATGCTAAGCTAATATCCTAGATTTTTTTTTAAAAAAAATAGGATTCTGAATATATTGGGAGTCTTGACAACAAAACTGGGAGTTTAGCAAAACTCTCAATGCTTTGAATATAAGCTCGAAAATGACGAGTCTGTTACACAATCTTAATCAAAGATAAATGTTCAGTTCTGCATGGTTGTGGCAGACTGAAGTATCTCAATATTGAATGATTTGATACTAACAGAGATCCTAGCCCAAGTTTTGATGCTTTTATTTATGGATGATGATGATAATGATGACAAGCTTTATAGCTATTTTATTTGTGCAAGTTTCTTTTTCCATGACCTATTTCTGTTGCACCTTACCTTGCCATACTGGCCTGCTTCTAAGTCTCCCTGTCCAGTTTGGCAGTCCACTGAATCTAGTGTCTATGGAGGTTCTCATTTATTCATTCATTCAGGGTTGTCCCAAAGGCACTAAAGGCAACTGGACATTCTGATTTTTCTTTAAGACGTTCCTCTTCTCATCCAAGAAGCTCCTTCAGTTCCAGCATGCCAGCCAGATATGCCTACTAACACCTTGTTATCGAAAGCAGAAAATTTATACCAGTGGCCACTTTTCAGTATGACATCATCCCTCAAACACCAAAAATACAGATAAAAAAAAGTAAAAATGTCTTTGACAATTTACTTATAATTTGGAGTAAAGGACTATGTACATTGGTTCAACTGTCATAATTTATTTTGATAAGTGCTGAACTCGTTTCTTCTGGTTAATGTAAATATGGTCTAGAATCAGGGGTAGGCAACCTTGGCTCCTTTATGACTCATGGACTTCAACTCCTAGAATTCATGAGCCAGCATGGCTGGCTCAGGAATTCTTGGAGTTGAAGTCCACGAGTCATAAAAGAGCTAAGGTTGCCTACCCCTGGTCTAGATTCATATTTTTTTAAATTCCATTTATATCCCGCCCTTCTCCGAAGACTCAGGGCGGCTTACAAGCTTAGCAGTAGCCTTCATTCTATGTATATGCCTGCTTATTAGGGCTTTCACACACACCCCAAGCGGCATTATTACAAAGTCAGCTTAATTGCCCCCAACAATCTGGGTCCTCATTTTACCTACCTCGAAAGGATGGAAGGCTGAGTCAACCTTGAGCCTGGTGGGATGCGAATCTGCACTAATTGCAGTCAGCTGGTGTTACTTAAGAAGGCATTAGCCCACCGCTCCACCAAGGCTGTGTTGTAACTAGTTCTGGCATTAATAACTGATTATAGTAGCTGTCCATTCTGTCCATTTCTGTAAAATGTTATCAATATTTCTATAATCATAAATTCTGCTAAGTATGGTGTCTTTTTCCCCCTTAGCTGAGCGGAAGTCTCTGGGAAGGTGCTATACATTTAAAATCCCAAGTTATAAATTCTAATATATCTTTTAGGAAGCTATGATATAGTACATTCATCATGCATAAGACATCTAATAAGAATTAGCAAGAATTTCTAACTATTCTGAAATGCTATCTAGCATTTTAAAAGAGCAGGTTAAAAGAAATCTTAACTCCAGATGTAGCAGAAATCTACCTGAAAACTAATACATGATAAATTATAAGATTAATTTCCAGATTAAGTTACAGTTAGTATCAGACTTTGAAGTTATTTTTTGACATTAATGCACATTCCTATAATCGGCAAGTCCTCTAATGTAAGATAGAATGTAATTTTCAGTAGGAAGCATAGAATATATTAGCAGCAGTCAACTTAATAGAAATCTTTGAGAGAGATGGGCAGTCTAGAAACAAGAAATATAAAATAAATAAACAAATAAATATTTGTTTTTAAATCATAAGAAAGTCAAGTCTGTAATTTAGTTGGAATATAAAGACTGATACTCAACAGAAAAATAGATGGAAGAATAGAAAGTCAATAATTACATTTTGCTTCATCCAATGATGGATCATCTTTCCAAATTGCTGTGCTTTTGTGACATTGGCACCAGATATAAAACAATGACCCAATTAGAATTTTACATTTCCAGTAATTTTTGGAAAATGTATTATATCAAATAGTGGAGAAATAGATCAGTTAAAAACAACTTACACCGATTTTGTTTGAGTATAATATTCATAGTGAATATTATATGTTCTTCCATTGATATTTTCATTATTGTATATCAAGTATCAAACTTAAATTTGGTATCCATTTAATAATGCACTCTTTGACTTGTGCAGTTTCTGAATATTTCAGTAGCAATTTAAATAGCCACAACACAAGCTCTTTGTACTATAAGTATTTCAGATCAGACCTTTGTGTGTCATCTTGTTTTGTAGCTGTTTTTGAAATAAATGAGGATATTGAAATCAGTCAGGCATTTCTGATCATACCAAGGAGAGACTCAAACATGTTTGTTTTATTAAACTTTATTAAAGGCTGATTTCCATGGTCTACATGAATTACATTCTATTCATTTGTTTGACTTCCTGACAATAAATAATATTAAAGCAAGTTGGGATAAATCTGGGCTAATTCTTCTTTTATATTTTGAGTGTTTCATTGTCATTTCAGAAGCTTCATGAAACCACTTTTATTCTTTTTACTGTAACAAAGAGTAGCCACTTCAAGTATAAAAAAAACTCCTATATATGGAATACTCATATTAAAAGTTAATTATAATGCCTTAATACAGAATCTATATTGTAGCATGAATATGCACCATTTTACAACATTAAGGGCACATTCCAGAATAGGATTTTTAAATGGACAAATAATATTCAGTCCATGTTTTGGTCCTGATCTTCAGTTCTAAGGCTGGCACAAAGAACAATTTTTTTTAATTTTGATTCAATGGAACTACAAAAACAATAAATAGAGAAACAGAACTTGGACTTAATACAGTACATCTGTCTGCCTTAAATTAACCAGAATGTCAGCCTAGCTAAGAATGTCTGAATTGCTTCAGTATCTTCAGAACATACTGAGCCATGCTGAGAAACTTAAAAATGTCAAACTGCTTCTCCTTGCCCAGAAGGATTGTGAAAATACCAATCTGCCATCTCCCATGTGCCTCTGTGTCTTATAAGGATGTAAGAGATAGCGGTAATATCTTTCACACACCCCTACTTAACGATTAAAAATGTTAAGGGTACTTTTGTAGTAGCAGAGATGGGTCTTTTATAGCTAATAATCTCTGGCTAGTCATCAGCAATCTACAATTAATTTCAGCCAATTAATTTCCTGTTGCATTTGTTAGTTTAGTCAATTAATTAATTAATTAATTGCACATTATCTGTGAACTGTGATCCAGCCTCCCCAACTTCTAAACAGGTGGGTTTCTTCACTTTGGAAAAAGTGCAGAGAAGAGCAACTAAGACGATTAAAAGTGATGACCCATAACTTCTGAAGCAACCTAGATTAGTTTCCATCCATTGTTTCCTGTCTTGCCTTCTGGTGCTTTGGAAAATGGGCTGACTCCCTCTTCTTTGTGGAAGCCCCTCAAATACTGGAATACTGATATCATATTCCCCCTTGTCTTTCTTTTCTCTAGACTACCCATAACCAGTTCCTGCAACCGTTCTTCATATGTGGCCCTTTTCTGCACTCTTTCCAGAGTTTCAACATCTTTTTTATAATACCATAAACAATAGTTCATAATGCACATATATCAAGTCAAACAAATGGTTCGATACAGTGATGAGCTAGCCATATATTAAATATAGTCTCATTTCTCATTTCTCATTTCCAAAAAAGGTTTAATAATCAAAATGTTTTCAACAATTCAGGTTGGACTAAGCATGGAGGGTAATAATGGGGTAAATATACATACATATATATATATATATATATATATATATATATATATATATATATATATATATATATATATATATATATATGTTTAAGTATTTGTCAAGGCTTTTTGAATGGACCTTGCTAATTAACTCTTTCATTCCTGTTTTGGCCCGGCTCAGGGCTTATCCACAGGAACTAGTCAACTTATGACAGCTCATTATTTGTGCAAATTATTCAAATTGCTAATAAAGAATTTGGGAGGCTAAGATGATCATTTCGAACTCTTTATGTTCTCATCAGTTAGTGATACCCTTTATCTGAGATTCGAACCCAGGCTGATTATATATCAGGCAGTGTTTTAACCTCCTGAGCCACGGGTTCCTTCTCTCTTATATTAGCTGGAAGGCAAGGCAAATGTATGTTTAAGTATTTGTCAAGGCTTTTTGAATGGACCTTGCTAATTAACTCTTTCATTCCTGTTTTGGCCCGGCTCAGGGCTTATCCACAGGAACTAGTCAACTTATGACAGCTCATTATTTGTGCAAATTATTCAAATTGCTAATAAAGAATTTGGGAGGCTAAGATGATCATTTTGAACTCTTTATGTTCTCATCAGTTAGTCATACCCTTTATCTGAGATTCGAACCCGGGCTGATTATATATCAGGCAGTGTTTTAACCTCCTGAGCCACGGGTTATTTCTCTCTTATATTAGCTGGAAGGCAAGGCAAATGTATGTTTAAGTATTTGTCAAGGCTTTTTGAATATATATATATATATATATATATATATATATATATATATATATACACAACCAAGAAAGGGACAACATTCTACCCAATAATAGTCTTCACTCAACAGCATTTTCAATCAATCAATCAACCAACCAACCAATCATTTATTAGGGTTACAGCCCAGAACAGCAACATTTTGCTATAGCATCTTCTTAAACACTTTTGTGTTCTGCTTCAGAACATCTAATATAGAGAAGGAGAAAACTTGGTATTTTTCATGGCCTTTGCTAGTTTTAGAGTTGAGTTTCCTGCCTATGAACATATTGTTACACATCATCAAGATCATATTGTGGGCAGCACCTTCAGTGTCTTTCACTTGGAAAAGACTAGTTCACACACAATAAAATTATGTGATGAAAACTGGTGAGTGGCAACTGGCTCCCCAGTATCGACTGAAGGTGGAGACCATATTGGTTGGAATGGCTTCAGACGAACAGCACACAGGGTGGTGGTAGCCACTTGAACAGCGTATGCACAGTGGTGTAGAAAGCAAAGGGAAGACTACTACACCATATATTTCCCAGGAAAATCATGTTAATGGCGGCAAAACCTAACAATGGCCCTGAGTACAGGCACCCCTTAAATGGGGCAGGGGTGGTAAGAATCTCCTGGTCCACTAGAAGCACGATAAACCCAAAAATATGAATTGGTATGTGAAATCTGAGAAGCTTGTATGAAGCTGGGAAAACACACAACACTATCCAAGAAATGTCCAATTACAATATCTCTATATTGGGAGTGAGTGAAATGTGCTGGCCTGAAAATGGAATGTGTAGAATAGGAGATCATACTATCTAATACTCTGGTGAAAATAGCAAACACCATCGAAATGGAGTAGCTATAACCATAAACATTCTTGTAAAAATGCATCAACTCCTTTATTTCCACTCTCTAGAAGACCACAGAGTTGGTCAGAATCATTCTAGAGAAGATTTGTCCCTGGCTGTAAATGGCTTTCAAAGTAGCACTTTGATTTAGAACCAGACCCCCATCCTGAACCAATGTTGTAAGTGAAGAATAAGTAATAATGTACAGCAGCCTATATTAAGTAGAAGTAATAGTTTCTGAGTTGTCTTTAAAGACAGACCCAAGTAGCCTATATTGCAATAGTTGTGCTTTGTGACAATGAGGCCATGGGTCACAGTTGCTAGGACTTCCTGTTCCAGGATCAGTGTATATATTGACAGAGCAGCCTTATTTTGCAAAGGGTCATCTGGCTACAGTTTTCACCTGGTGTTCCTCCACAATATCTTATAGCTGCCCTGGAATGGTTATGTACAACTAAAAACCGTGGTATCTTAACTGAACTTCAATTTTGATGGTAATTCAGTCTAAACTAATAGGTGATCTCTGTCAGAAGTTTCATGTAAATGTTGAATAACTTGAAAGAAGTAACTGATATCAGGTGCTACATATTATAATCTGCATCATTCACCTTCTCCAGAATTTCCCTCCCAAGAGTAAATGGGAAAAACCCATTTAATACAGTTGGATTGAGAAAGAGTTTCTGTCAAGGCTGATGAGATCTCATCCTCCATCAAAGAGGCATTTAATACCAAGTCCAACCCACAGATGGTAGTGTTCATACTACAAAAGTCTCTGTTAATTTCCTTAAAGTCAATAACTTCAAAATCTCAGATGACATTGCAAAATGCATTATAGAAGCCTACAGCATATTGTCCAGCCTATATTTTGCAAACAGGATTTGGGTCACTCCAAAAAAAAATCACTTGAGTGAAAATCTATAGATACTATAAGTGTACAGATAAGTGTACAAAATCTATAGATACTATAAGTGTACTATAAGTGTATAGTATCTATAGATCTATAGATACTATCAGTGTATATATGCCTTGCCATTCTTTTTGTCCAAACATGGGCTGATATCATTGTTAGGTCATCATCACTCTTAGATATTTCTGACTCTTTCTGTGACTCCAGGTATCTCTTTAGAAAAGTTCTTTGTTAAATGAAAGACCTGCCCTGGATTGGTGTCTGGAAGGAGGCCTACAAGATAAATTTTAGCCAGTAATCTGGTGGATTCTTTATATCAGTTCAGCCATGAAACAGAATTGCCTGCCAGTCTTGGGAAATAACAAAGTTAAGACAAATAAAGTCATGTATATGGCTCTTAGTTTAAACCTCCTTAAATGACAGTTTTAAGCAAGATGTTTATTCTATTTATCACTATGGTAACAAAGAGTTAAATATGTTTCTGTAGTTTAAAGGGATGGATTTAATGCACATGGAACAGTTTGAATATTCAAACAATGCTAAATAATTCCCACATTGGATTTGTTCACAAGTCATACGTTAACTTGTTTACCTGATTCCTATATAAAATTAAATGAAATCAAATTGAATAAAACACATACTAGTTCTATAGATTTCACTTACTTTTCAAATCCAAAATCCTTGATAAAAGCAATTATTTTTCAAGTAATCCATATCAGAAAACTTAGCCGTGGCCTGATTTTATAATTCAGTTGAAGCTAAGAGTCCTTAGTCATTCTAATATCTCATTTCTTTTCAGGTGAAGTAAAAGGAAGGGGGGGGAAAAGCATAAATAGCACATTATAATTTTTCTAAAGTTATAAACTGACTGCATTAAAAATGATATTGTGCTGTTATCCCTTTGCTGTCTGAAGTACTCCGGACTGTCTGGTTGAATTATGAAACATAATTCAATTATATTATGGTTGATAAGTATTTTTCTTTTTGTAAATCCTTCAACAAATGGTTTGATAAGAGCTCTAGAAGCTTGGTTCTAAATTGTATCTTTCAAGGTTATCTAAGAAAGTACTGCTTTGGTTTACCCCAAACACCAGATGGGAATTAATCGGAAGTTATATAACCATTTTCTTGAAGTGAATTTCTCGTGAATTCTTTCACTTTTTATCCATTTAAAATGAGGTTAACTTTTGAAATAATAAAGATATTCAGTCTCTTTTCAAGTAAGGCTGCTAAACCTGGGTTGTAGACCCTCAGACCAAGGTGTCTTTTTCCTGACATCTGGTGGCTGTCTGGATTTCTGCAGTTGAAATCTGGTAGGTCTGGTTCTTATTTTACAGCAATCTGAGGACAATCATAGACAGCATATGAAGAACCCTGCAAATTCAGACCAAAGAATCATCCATCGTTATGTCCTCAATTGTTACAGGAAGTATTCTAAAGGTATACACTTGGGAGTATTTTTTTTTGGCAACACAGGAGGAAAGTAATAATAAAAACACAAAATTAAGGAACAAAGGATTGTGCCCCAGAAAAGATTAGTAGCCCCAGTTACGAAAAACTGAGTTGTGTTACTATTTCACACCAGATATTTATTCTCATTGAAAAAATATTACAGCACAACTGTCAACTAAGAGCCTATAAACAAGTTAATATTTTCAGGGGCAAATAGTAATTGGGAACAGGTAAGATTAGGATTAGATGAAGGTGAACTTTCGTTCTCTGAGCATATGGGTTGGTTTCCAAATGTTTTGTTACCATGCTAGGTAACATCTTCAGCAGAATTTAGGGGATGTCAGTGTCGGTGTTCTTCTGTGTATAAGGGCCTCAAGTGTGGGTGTGTCAAGTGTGGGTGTGTCAAGTGATGGGGAGGTTATATCAGATCAGGGTCATTGGGAGGTAAACTGCTGGTGGGAGGGGAGGGGGGCTTGCGTGGTTTGGTTGAGGATTGGTGCTGCCTTTGGTTGTGTGTGCAGTTGATTTGGATTCTGAGGGCTTAGTAGGCTGGTTGTAGGTCAATATGTCTATTGATGGAATTGCTTGAGGAGTGCCAGACTTCGATGAATTCATGAGCGTGGCGGGTGGTAGCTTGATGGATGATTTTAGCATTGCTCAAATTGAACTGGTGTTGTTTAGTGTCAGTGTGGGTAGAGATTAAGGATTTGGGATCGTGGTGTTTGACTGCCAGCTGTTGTTCGTGGATCCTGTTTTTTAACTGACACGATGTTTGTCCCATGTAGAATTGATTGCAATGGTTAGAGCTGATTTTGTAGATTGCATTGTTTCTTTCACCCTTCTGTATCTTGTCTTTGGTTCTGGATAATTCTTGGCACAGTGTGGCTGTGGATTTGTGGGCTATTGCTATTTCTAAGGGTTGGAGAATTCTGGCTGAGATTTCCAACACCTCTTTTGTGAATGGTAGGGTAAGTTTTTGCATGGGGGGGTTGGCTGTGTGGTGTGTTGTGGTTTGCTTGCAGATTAATATATCAGAGTTTGCTTGCAGATTAATATATGGAGAAACTGTAACAATTTCATGATGTATTGGAAAAAATATCAGAATTATACAATTGCACAAACTTGCTTAATAAAGGATTTTTTTAAAAAAGGTTAAGGACGAATGTATCTTTTTAAGTTTGAAGACATATAAATAAAAGGATGAAATGTGATTTCTCAATTGCAAGCAGACTCTAGTTTTGCAACTTTGCTTCTATTCTGATTCCTGTTCCTGGCTTTGAAATGAAAACTAAGTGATACTTCAGGCTGCATGCAAATCCAGTTTCTCGTACCCAGAAAATAATACTTCTTAAATCTGATCATGGACAAACAGGTATGGTACAAATTTAGACAGGGGAGCTATTTGAATGGACTCATTCTTGAATTTATGCTCACTTGCACAAAGCATGTAGTTCTGAAAGAACATTTATTCCTGTTGCCTTGGAAAAAAGGGAGAAGGCACTGACAATTTTATTCTCCTATTGGTCAGCTGGAGAGAGCACATTGGCTGGCTCATGGTGTTTCCTGCTTGTTCTTAGCATTTTAGGTCAACAGAAGTGAAGACAATCGCACAATTATTTGCCAAAATACTTTGGAGGATTGAAATGATATAATGCAGAAGTGTCCCCAAATTGGGTCAAAACAAATGGACTTTAGTGACAGGATGCTACACCATGGAAGATAAATATTCTGAGTCCTTGAAGTCTTTCACATAATTACACTTTTTGTCTCTCAATTCTTTACAATCCAGTTTAAAATGAAACCCTAAATCAGTTGTTTTTTTGAAGATTTTAAACTACCTGAAGATTTATAGTCATGTTCACATGTTTACAAGTTTATATCTTACAGAGGACTTTCAGCAAATAATTTCTTGTTCTTTTCTCTATCACCTTGGCCAATGAGTTAACACAGAAAACAATCAGTCAATTAATACCCTTTTTTCACTTTTCAAGTTAACTAGTAACTGAAATGTATCCCATCTCCAGAGACTCCATATTCTCATATATGCAATTTATTTTTGCGCTGCATGTATGTAATATTTGCCCATGTCTTGAATAGAACTGGGCAAGGAAGAGGATATTTATGTACATAAATACTCCTATTCAGTAAACATTGAAAAGCTTCCTTCTCATCATGATAGCAAATCTCTGCTGTATTGCGTACCCTCTTAATACGTAATGCTAGTATGCCAGATATTCTGCATTCAAGACCATTTCAGTGTGTTGCTACATTGGATGACCTGATGGATCACCTGGTGATGAGGAGGAATGAAGGAAAAGAGTCTCATATATTAGAGGATCCAACAGCAAATTTCTAAACGTTATTGCAACTGCTGCTGAGTAATAGGACCAGAAGCCAGGACAAAGCAAAGATGGTGTGACAAGTCAAAAATTCCTTCCAGTGGGGAGCACAAACCATCATTTGAAGCATGATATAGCTAGTTCTGGAACAGCATTTGTTAGGCTAGGGCAGGGGTCAGCAACCTGAAACAGTGAAAGAGCCACTCGGAACCGGTTCCCTCACAAAAAGAAAAACTGGGAGCCGCAAAAAATGTGTGCACATGTGCATACATGCACGCATGCGCAGAACAGGGTTTGACTGAAAAGTGGAGCCAAGGCGAGATATGCACCTACCCTGCATATTTGAATTGATTGAACTTTTATAGTCCCACTTTTTTTTTGACTGCACATGGCAGAGGACTGGGAGCCTCAGGAGATGGCTGAAAGAGCCGCATGCGGCTCCGGAGCCGCGGGTTGCAGACCTGTGGGCTAGGGAAATCAGGGGACAGAGAGGACCATCTAGTCATGTTGTGGCATCAGTAGAAAGAAACGATTCTCTTTGCCCCCCCTTTTTTTCCCAGGATGCTGGAGGCTGCATGTTGCCTTCTGGATTAGCTATAATGGGATTTCTCAGTCCACAGATGATTGTTACTGTCTGCCCATACCTATAATGTCCATTCACCAATTACAACAGTATTTGACCAAGAGGGAGCTCATACTACACAAATGCTAGCTAGCACTGTACCTTTCTCTGAAAGACCTTATGTTTAAAAAGTGTTTTATTTTGAAGTAAAGATTGGGCATATTTTATATTGTTAATTGTTAACTGAAAGTAGAAAGAGCCATTGCTCAAAGATCAACTTTGCTTGGTCCAAGACTCAATCCATAGAAGCATTTGATATAGCAGAAAAAGACCAGTTCCTTAATTCTGTCTTCATTGAAACTAGGAAACTAGGTGTTCTTCTACATCCTTAGGACCATACCAAAAGCCTTAGCTAGACAACAGTAAGAAGTTATAAAAAGTATAGTTTATAGCATCTTAGTAATACTATATCAGGTTGTCTATCATTAGTATATGGTTAGTGCTTGAAGCAATGTCCTATATTTTATCTGGACTTCCTGAGACATTCAGTGAATGATGATAGCAAATCATGGATTTACGACTCGGGAAAAGAAAAATCCAGGGCTATATCTAAATTTATATTATGGCTATTAATTTCATAGCCAAACACTTTTCATACTAAGTACACCAACCTTGTTTACAATGGTAATTTTTTTCAAGGCTGAACCATACATTATGAAAACACCTAACTTCAGCAATATAGAACAATAAACATTTGCCCAACAAAAGGAATGTGGCACTATGGAAATATCATAGACAATTGTCATCATTAGCAGTAGATGAGTGGTTGCTATTTAAAAATAATTTATTAGATGCAAATGACATTCTTATATATTGTATAAGACAATACTTATGTACTTGAATGAAGGATCTGAATGAAACTGAGAGAAGGAATGATAAAGGAAAAACATTTCCCCTACTTCCAAGTAAACTTTTGATGGAAGTTAGTGTCAAAGGAAAACACTTAAATTTAGATTATTTTGCTTACATTGTTGAGAAAACGTGTCTTTTCAGAGTGCCTAAATTCTGAGGCAAGAATCTAAAAAAGAATTGTGCAGGCAAACCTGGCCTTCAGAAGACTTCTTTTGCATCCTCACTTGAATGCCAATAGACCTTCTTGGTTTATTTGTGCTGCCCCAGTATAGGCCAGCAACCATTTTTGAAGAGAAAGATCAGACCCAGACTTTTACTGCCTCCCAACCCAATGCGAGTCCCTTGGACTGCAAGGCGATCAAACCAGTCAGTCCTAGAGGAGATCAACCCTGACTGCTCCTTAGAAGGCCAGATCCTGAAGCTAAAACTCAAATACTTTGGCCACCTAATGAGAAGGAAGGACTCACTGGAGAAGAGCCTAATGCTGGGAAAGATTGAGGGCAAGAGAAGAAGGGGACGACAGAGAATGAGATGGCTGGATGGAGTCACTGAAGCAGTAGGGGTGAGCTTAAATGGACTCCAGAAGATGGTAGAGGACAGGAAGGCCTGGAGGAACGTTGTCCATAGGGTCGCGATGGGTCAGACACGACTTCGCAGCTAACAACAACAACAAATCCAATGTATCCTCTTGGCCTGTTTTTTTACCACCCTGCCAAAGTTCATTTTTCAGGTGAGTTAGTAACCAGCTAATAGACCTTTGCAAAGCTTTTAAAAGGGTTTGTTTTGATGAAGGTTGATGCAAAGCATTCCTTCAAAGCTGTTTTATGACAATCCCACCCTGCCTCAAAACTGAAGTGAATCTGTAGATATTCCTTCACATATCCATTTATTGGGCTTTAAACCTCTGCTATCCATAGTCTCTTTGAGTTGGTGTTCATTTGATTTAATACCATTAAGGCTAATTTAGAGTGACCCACAAATGCCTGTAGCTGTCAACACATTCCCACGCTGCAAAGGGGTTGATGGATAAGCGTAAGTTACAGATGGCTGCAGCTGGGCTGATGCAAACACCTCCCAAATCCCAACTGTCATGCCACTCCCCGCTGCTGGGAGGCGGAAACAACCAGGTGGTTCCGCCCCAGGCACCTGATGGACCCAGATAGGTTCCAGACGGCGCTTGGATTGATTCCTTCCTCCCTTTCCCACAGCCTGGTCAAGACCTTAGTTGACGCCTGGCAATGGGCTGCTTTGGAGGCTCTCGACCGTGTTGTGCCTCTGCGGCCTCTGACCCGGCGCAGATCCTGGCTCGCTCCTTGGTTCTCCGCGAACCTGTGGGAGATGAAGCGCCGGAGAAGGGGCCTAGAGAGCATTTGGAGGTCCAGTCGGTCCGAGTTTGACCGAACACAGTTAAGATCCTTTTCTAGATCTTATCTTGTGGCAATGGAGGTGGCGAAGCATGCTCACTTCACCACCCTCATTGCATCCGCAGATAACCGCCCTGCCGCCCTGTTTAGGGTGACCCGTTCCCTTTTAAATCAGGGACGGGCCGAGGAGTTTAGTGAGTATCTGGTGGATACAATCGCTCAGATTCGGGCTGGCTTGGACTCCGACTGGGCAGTATCTGACGAAGGGGAAATGATGGGTTTGGCCGATAATATTTGGGAAGAGTTTGATCCTGTGACTCTGGATGAAGTGGACAGGATCATGGGGAAATTAAGTGCCGCCAAGTGTTTGTAGGACCTGTGTCCCTCGGGAGGTTACACGAGGCTGGCTCCTGGCAGTTATCAATGCTTCCTTGAGTGAGGGGTGCTTCCCTGCCGCCTTGAAAGAGGCAGTGGTAAGGCCCCTCCTCAAGAAACCTGCATTGGATCCAGCTATTTTAAATAACTTTCGTCCTGTCTCCAAACTTCGCTTCCTTGCGAAGGTTGTTGAGAGCATGGTGGCACGGCAGCTCCCTTTGGTCATGGAGGAAACTGAGTATCTCGATCAATACCATTCGGGCTTCAGGCCCGGGTACAGCACAGAGACGGCATTGGTTGCACTGGTGGATGATCTCTGGCGGGCCCGAGACAGGGGTTATTCCTCTGTCCTGGTCCCTTTAGACCTCTCAGCAGCTTTTGATACCATCGACCACGGTATCTTGCTGCGACGTCTTGAGGGGTTGGGAGTGGGAGGCACCGTTTTACGGTGGTTCTCCTCCTACCTCTCGGGCCGTTCGCAGATGGTGTTGGCAGGAGGGCAGAGGTCAAACCCTAGGCCCCTTAGTTGTGGGGTGCCTCAGGGGTCGGTACTCTCACCCCTCCTGTTCAACATCTATATGAAGCCGCTGGGTGAGATCATCCGTGGTTTCGGGGTGAGGTATCATCAATATGCTGATGATACCCAGCTTTTTATCTCCACCCCGAACCAACCCAGCGATGCCTTCGATGTGATGTCCCGTTGCCTGGAAGCGGTACAGATTTGGATGGGGAAAAACAGGCTCCAGCTCAACCCGGCCAAGACTGAGTGGCTTTACGTACCGGCATCTCGACTTGTCCAAGAGGTTCCATCTTTGGTTATGGGAGGAGAGGTGTTACCTCCTGTTGATAGGGCACGCAATTTAGACATCCTCCTGGACTCACGAATCAGTTTTGAAGATCATATTGGAGTCGTGGCCAGGGGGGCATTTGCCCAGGTTCACCTGGTGCGCCAGTTGCGCCCCTATCTGGACCGAGATGCCCTACGTATGGTCACTCATGCACTCGTTACCTCTCAGATAGATTACTGCAATGCTCTCTACATGGGGCTGCCCTTGAAGACCACTCGGAGGCTCCAGCTGGTGCAGAATGCGGCCGCGCGGGTAGTGATGGGAGCATCCCGATACTCCCATATTACACCCCTCCTGCGTGAGCTGCATTGGTTACCGGTTGTCTTCCGGGTGAGATTTAAGGTGCTGGTACTTACCTTTAAAGCCCTACATGGCTTAGGCCCGGGATATTTGCAGGACCGTCTGCTGCCAGGAATGACTTCCCATCGCCCAGTGCGCTCATACAGAGAGGGCCTCCTCAGGGTGCTGTCAGCTAGACAATGTCAGCTGGCGACCCCCAGGGTGAGAGCCTTCTCTGTGGGAGCGCCAGCCCTGTGGAACCAACTCCCCCTTGAGCTCTGGAGGGCCCCAGATCTCCTGTCCTTTCGCCGTGACCTGAAAACTTTCCTTTTTCATCAGGCTGACCTGGATTGACGACGGGTTTTTAAAATGTTTAATTTTTAATTGTTTAGTAAATTTATTTTGGGCTGTTTATTTAATTTCTTTTAACTTTTGTATTGTTGTTTTTATTGTTGTTAGCCGCCCTGAGTCCTTCGGGAGATAGGGCGGCATATAAGTCCCAAAAATAAATAAATAAATAAATAAATAAATAAATAAATAAATAAATAAATAAATAAATAAATAAATAAATAAATAAATAAATAAACAAACAAACAAACTGTGCTTTGTGCAGCATGTCCTGGATGATGGTTGATCCAACTTCCTGTTCTGTGCTTTGTTGGTTGAATGTTTCTTAGCGAGAACATTATATCTGTAGAAATATGGAAACCCAATGCAACTGTCCCCAAATGACGCTCCCTGATGTGCAGTGCCGGAGAAGTCTACTTGACCCTTAAGAACAGCTCTCTGATACTGAAGGCATTCATGCAAAAAGGTCTCCCTTGAGGGCATAGGAAACCCTTGATTTGATACAGTGGTTCCAGAAGTATCTGGAAACATTTCTGCCTTCCCAAGCTCCAATGCATCCTTTGAAGAGGGGTTTTCCAAGAAGGGGGTGATGCTCTCCAGAATTTCAGGCAGACATCTTTCAAGCCCTGAGTTACACAACTTTCTTTCTGCTTAGGTTGTTAGCATCTGGAGATAGCCACACTCTGTTGATTACTGTAGTAAGGAACTTCTTAGACCAGCAGTCCCTAACCTTTTCAGCTTGGTGGCTTGGTTGAGGGGGGCAAGAGGATGGTTCCCTGCAAGTGGTAGGCTCGCATGACTGCACATGAAGATCCATTTGTGCAAGCAATGGGCACCCACACCTGCCACTTCCACAAATGGAGCTTTGCTCATGAGCATGAGTGCCTGCCACACATGCAAGTGGAGCTTTTCATACAGCTATGACCTACTAGAAGGGGAGGGGAGTTTCCTGTCTTAGACAAGTAAATCATTGCATTCCATTATAACTTTGGCAATATTTATTTTTAAAATAAATACATTTGCTATGTAATTATTGCTTCTTGTGAAAGGAGAAGCTCAATAAAGAACGTTGCTCCAATGTGGAAGAGGAAAGAGTCCAAAAGTGTACATCACATAATGCTGGTTAAACTGTTAACTCAGGGAATGAATGAGCTTCAGGACCATGAAAAACTTCCTTCATCATGGAAAGGAGCTTTTATTTCTTTGATTTATAATAAAGGAAAAGATTGACTCACTGAGAGTCATACAGACCTATTTCTTTATTGAATGTAGATTATAAGCTTTTTCCATCTGAACACTTGCAAAGAGAATGTTGAAATAGCAAGGCTGGAAACCAGAAAATCTCTTTGGGTTTCCCCTTTTCATGTGTCATAAAAGCAACTGGATTGCTACCCTCAGAGTGAATTGTATTATTACCTTATAGTCAGTGATGACCACAAGGAGAGCAATTTGCCTGGGAAACAGACTCTTCATAAGAATATACTTGAGGAAGGAGAAATATATTGTTTGATTTCTTTAAAAAAACCCAGTTATCTGCAGAATCATGGGACTGGTAGAGAGGTTCTTCAAACTGCATTCTCCCAACACTCAGCTGTATTTGCTACCAGTGCAAGAACACTTTATATGGTTTTCTGCTAGAATGGCTTTCTCATTGCATGGATTTTGTTTAGGAGAAGAACAGGTAAAGCCTGGGGACAGAATCAAGAGAGTAATTAGCTTACGGTTATTATGTTCTCACTAATAACAGAATAACAGCCTTGGAAGCGACTGTAGAGTTATTCTAGTCTAATCTCCTGCTGAATCAGTTAAACCCTATATTATTTCAGACAAATAGTTGTCCAGTCTCTTCTTACAAACTTCTAGTGTTGTATCATCCACATTCTGGAGGCAAGCTGTTCCACTGATTAATTGTTCTAACTGTCAGGAAGTTTCTCCTTAGTTCTAGGTTGCTTCTCTCTTTGATTAATTTCCATACTGTGTTTCTTGTCCTGCCTTCAGGTACTTTGGAAAATAAGTTAACTCCCTCTTCTTTGTGGCAACTCCTTAAATATTGGATCGTTGCTATCATGTTACACATACTCCTTCCTTTCATTAGACTAGACATACCAAATTTGAGCAACCATTCTTCTAGCCTCCAGTCCCCTAATCATCTTTGTTCTCTTCTCTGTGCTCTTTCTAGAGTCTCAACATCTTGGTTGAGATTCTTAGATCAAAATGGTCTAAATCCGACTCCTCATGAATTCTGTTGACTCTTATCTAGCACCAATTTAGTGCTGACCATTAGTTGACTAGTTTCTTCTGTATAGGGATGAACAATAAATCATCTTAACTGGAACTTAAAGTGTGATCCTGATTCTTTGTGCCTGACAATTTCTCAGCCTAAGTAGTTGTCCTAAAAAGTGGAAATCAAGCAATAAATTGGTAAAAATTTCAAAGTAACATTCCTTCTAATCTATAGAAGACTTAGCAGGAAAAAAAATCACAGTACTTGGCAGTGATAATATATAAAATAATAACTGTTATTATCCTAATGAGTCAACTCATTAGCATTGAAAGACTTTGACTGCACAAGGTCATATGTTGATAAAAATGTATCATCAGTCTATAAATTTCTGGAAAATATTGTAACAGTTATCTACAACTGTTATTGAACTGCAGAAAACAAGTTAAGAAATTGGTATAAAAAACTATTGGGTAATGTCCTTCATCTTCAGGAGTTCTGAAACTGAATTAAATAATAGTAACTAATTTTTACATTAGTACATGAAGCAGATTTGCTAAGACCTTGTCGTTTGTGTGGCTACATTCAGTGACAGGGCAAATTCCTTAAAAAGTGTGTGTGTGTGTGTGTGTGTAAACACATACATGAAACACAGATGGAGCCTTAAAATAATACAAAATGTGTGTCAGACACAATAGGAAGACATTTTCTAAATCCATACTGCAGTCACATTGGATAGCATCCCAGAGGATTGTTGAATATATCCGTTGAATGTTTAATTGTACTTGGTAGCAGTTTTATTATTTTTAATTCAATTTAACTCTCCCCCAAATTCTAACCTAATCATTGGACAGTTCCCTAAAAATTGTAAGTACAAAATAAATTTGAACATCAAATGTTGGCCCCTTCTACTCAAGACAAAAGTGGTCAAAAAGACAAATATGAAAACAGCAAAGACTTGATAGCATAGGAAGTAGATGCTAGAGGCTAGTTCTATAGCCTTTGGTTGAAGAAACCTTTGGAACATTTCATATAGAAAAGTCCACTTTATTTTTTCTGCCCATGCTATATGATTTATATACCTCTTACACAAATGCCTTTTCTAACCTAAAATGTTCATTTGTCAGTAAAATTTCTCTCAGATAGTTTATATTTTGCTTTTACGGCATACATATAATTTCTCACAGTTTCTGTTTATCCTGGAATCCCATCTGTTTCAATAATTTTGTAATTTGCTGGAATCCCATCTGTTTCAATAATTTCATCATTTGTTATTGATATATTACTGTTGGTAATAGCAGCAGCAGAAACAATTATCAACATCAATATCATCCACTTATTAGTATATCTAAAAGCCTATTATTTTTGCCACAATTAATGTATAACATGAGAAAGGTGGACATATTTTTCTTTATCTACTTTGTAGATTCTTTTGATTTTTCTTAACTGGATCTCAACTTTTTCAGGCTTGTTTTGCTGTTACTCTTGGAAAACAATTGAGAATACGACGAATACCAAGCACCAGTTTAAAAGCCTTCTCCCACGACCATTCTTTCTATAGAATGGAAATGCATAGGTATTGTCACAGAAAAAGGTGGATAGCTAGGCTGCCAATGTGGGAGTGCTGTAATGGTTGTTTACAATGAGAGCAAAATATGGATAAGAAAAGCCCTCAAAAAGGGGGGCAAAGGCATATCACTGCCCCTTTTAGGGCTGGTTCATCACTCTTGAGCAAAATGCCATCTGCCTTCCTTATTCGCTACTTTCCAGTTTTGCTCTTTGCAAATAGTTTGTAGAATCTGAGAGGTTGTTTTTGTTCAGTTTAGAAGGCTCAGCAGGTGGCAGCACCTACCCAACCATGTCTGATCTTGAAATCCAAGCAGGGATCACCAGACTTGGATTGGGGATGGGCATTCCAGCGCTAAAACTCATCCTGGTAAAAGGCAGTGGCAAAACGCTGCTCAAACCCATGAATATCGTCACAACAAGTTGACCTTAACTTGTGGGTGCCTTTGACTATTCTTCAAAAAAAAAAATCAGAAAAACAACTTTAGAAAGAGAGCTGTGCTCTGCAATCTTTCAAAATTGGCTTCCTAACATCCCGACGCTGAAATTGGGTTCCAAAGCAGGCTTTCAGTGATCTTTTGTTCAAATCAAGAGCTGACATTTCAATATGATTGCTTGATACATGTGGATCTTATGCCAGTCTGCTGGATGTTTTAACTCAATCCGCTCGTTCTTAACACTCTGTTTCTTTTTTTCTTTCAGAGACTTCTTTTTCTTTTAAAGACTGGCTTAAAATTTAGAGAACCAAGCAGGATTCATTCAGAAGCTGCAGATCAGACAAGTTCAATCTTATTACAGCTACCAAACTGCAACAGTTGGCAGGTCCATTTATGACAACAGATGTTATTTTAATTGTATTTGTCAGATGGATCAATAACGCCCACCTGAGATAAAACTCAATGCTATTTAAAAGCTTTGTGAAATCAACATTAGCAAGGTGGGTTCTTGATTGAGCCTCCTCTGTGAATAGCCTTCACACAAGCAGACCTTTCAAATGAGTTTGTTCCAAATGCACTCAGCTTCTCTGAAAACAAAGTATTTGTTTTTCTTTCATTGAGATGATTTCCTGCTACTTACTATTCCTGCCAGAGCACTTTTGTTTTCGGCTTCTCGTTTCACCTTCAGTAGTTCAATAACCATAGAAAAAAGGGTGGTGGTTAAAACAAGAAAGTACATGCATCCATTTTATGCTAAGAAATGTTACAGATTAATTCCAGTTCCTTTAAAGCCTACCGTGAATTTTCTGTGCCATCATCCAAGATTTTCTAAATGTATGCTTCTTTTGTACTTTTTTAAAAAAAAATTCCAGCACTGTAAATTTATGAATGTGGTAAGAATATATGTAAACATCCTAAATACTGACAATTAAAATTAGTCTGATATTTAAATATCTCGACATGATTTTTTCCACCATAGTTTTTTTTTTAAATATTACATTCTGCAAAAGCATATGCATAAAAAAACCACATCAACTACCAATGAAGAGAAAAGATAAAGAGTAAAAAAAAAGAACAGGGAGAAAAGTGGAAAAAGATATAAAGGAAAAAAAGAGGAAAACAAAGGGTGGCTTCTGACTTCTTCCAAGGATATAAGGACACTTAGATTTGACTCTGAGTTTAAGACTGTAAGAAGGAAGAAAAGGGAAATATCTGAGAAATGGAAAGCAAAGTGTGGCCCAGTGTTTGTTAAACATTTTCTTGAATTGTCTGGATCCAAGCCGGTTTGCTTCTATCAAAGACTTTATGATTAATTAGGAGGCTTGGTGAATATCTGTCATTGGTTTCAATGAAAAGACGAACCAAACCTACTACAGATCTGTTGGATATCTTTTTGAGCAAAATGTTGTCTTTACACACTCTGGCTGATCAGGAAGAGATTTAGAATAATGCAGAATTTTGTGGTGGTCAATAGAGAAAAATGTAAGGTTCTGTATGTATATTTAAAAATGCATAGGTGCAAGATACATGGTACCTGACTTGGTAGCGGTATATGTCTTGAGTTTCATCAACAGAGGCAGGGTGCATCTGGAACACTGTTTTCATTTTTTATTGCCATAATGCAAGAAAGACGCTGAAGAAATGAAAAGAATCCAAAGAAGAACAACAAACATGATGAGGGACTTGGGGGCTAAATGTTATGAATAAAAGAATGAGGGTCTTTAACCTGGAGAAAAGAAGGCTACGTTCTCTTTCGATACTTGGAGGGCTGTCACATGGAGAAGGGTGTGGATTTGTTCTCCACAGTGCCTGAGGATGGGACAGAAACCAATGGACAAAAGCTTTACAAGGAAACATCTAAATTTAAAATAAGAAAGAATCATCTGAATGTGAGAGCAATTAAGCAGTAGAACAACCTGTGTCCTGAAGTCATGGAAGCTCCATCTCTGAAGGTTTTCAAACAAAGTTTGGGGAGCTCTTGGGATGGTTTGATGGACTTCTGGGATGGCTTGATGATTCTTGCCCCGGATAGGGGATTGAATTAGAAAACTCCAAAGTGCTTTCCCCCCACCTTATGATTCTATAATTAGGGACTTTGGTACCTAAGTGGACATACAGTGCATAATATACAGCCACAAGTCAAATATTCATGTATGTGGATCTTTTTCTTTTCAGCACCCAATTGTGGAATTCTCCATTGTAGCTCATTTTGATGTGTTTATTTGGGAAAGGAAGTCAGGCAACATTAAGAGCAAGGGTGAAATGACTTAGGATGGAGGAATATTGTAGTGTATTTTCCTCCTTTTTTAAAATAATGCCATAGACCTGGGAAATGAGGCTACTGAAATCCTTAGAAGCTTCTCTACAGTTTTGTTCTTGGGATCAGTAACTTTCAATGTGGAAGAGGCCTGGGAACATGGACAAGAGCTATAGAGGCACATTCCAGTTCTGCTTCCTGCACTCAACCATCCTTAATGAGAAGATCTCAAGAGTATCTTCAACAAGTATGAATAAATGCTATTACACTATTCTATCAGTTGTCTCATATGGGGAAGGGGATTAGTAAGTACTTCTACATATCTTTGTGCAAAAGCAAGACAATCCTTTCCATAATCTTGCATAATGTTTGAATATCCTATTATGGAAAGATATTCTTAGGGGGCATCAGTAATTTCATTTCCTAGCTACGGGGAAGTGGCAGTTGAATCACATTTTGATATTAAAACTAGAGGAAAAAGTTGGTTCCCTCCCCCCAACTTCATAAAATAGTAAACATTGCAAGCCACCCCTTTTTAAAGTTTCAGAGCTGTTACTCCAGAGACTGCACAAATATATCTGTGAAATATCTTACAGAGTTATTTGGTATGTAATGGCCCTGATGCTCCCGTAAAATAACACTCTGTCTCTACTGTTTTATTTATACAGCCTCATATCATGTGAGTTCCTACTGCATATTCCACAAATATAAAAGTACCTTAATTAAACCATTTTCCTTTGAAACCATAGTTTTCTTCTGCACTTTGCTCTATAAGCACTATACATTGTCTCTTTTTCATGATGTCATCCTGAGTTGTCAATTAAAGATGATATGTGAAAATAATTTAGGGTCATAAAGGGATAGAAAGAAAAGGTTACAAAAACATGGGGTCATGAGTTGGCAATTAGAAATGCAATAAATGGAGATGATGTATGGAGGGAAATTAAAGCCCATATTTTCTAAGATGTGCTGATATGGTTCATGCATTTAGATGCTAGTTAAAGTGCCAAGAGTTGGTTCCATGGAGTAATTTACAACAGTACTGACTTTATTTAACCTTGCAATATATATCTGCTTTGCTGTAAGCAATTAAGACTTTTGACAAAGCAAAATTCAGGGAGGAAAAGAAACTATTTTTAAAATTGATGTTTGAGTAATTAATATGGCAGTTATATAAGCAAAACACCAATAACTTTCTCCCCTTCCTTCCCCCCCCCCCCATTTTTTTGTATAGGTGAAATATTCCAGAGAAAAAGCTTGATGGTTATTGATCCTATGATTTGCTAATTAGAAGTGTCAGTTAACTTGAAAATATGATATTGTTAGTATAAGATTCAGCATACATCAGGCACTTTTATCCTAAAAGGATAACTATAGAGTTATACAATCCTATAATTAACAATGAGCAGCATTTTAAGTGTGTGCATCAGCCTTGTATCTTTGTTATTGGTATTTGCATGCAACAAAGCACCATGGACCAATCGTGTACTAATCAGCTGTGCTTGACTTGAGGGACATTTATACTATGATTTAGATAAAATTAGACATTGGAATAGGAGACACTACATACAGCTAGTTCTTGACTCACAACTTTAACTGAGCTCAAAATTTCCATCACTAAATAAGACAGTTATTTAGTGAGTTTTGCCCTATTTTATGACCTTCCTTGCCATAGTTGTTAAGTGAATCCCTGCAGTAGTTAGGTTAGTAATACTGCTGTTAAATAAATCTGACTTCTCCATTGACTTTGCTTGTAGAAGGTTGCAAAGGGTGATAACTTCCGGTTCCAAGCATCTGAATTTTGATCACCTGACCATGCTGCAATGGTCGTTAAGTGTGAAAACAGAAGTCACTTTTTTTCAGTGCCGTTGAAACTTCACATGGTTACTAAATGAATGGTTGTAAATCAAGGAATACTTGTAGCATAGTGGTGGACCATTAGATTTGTGCAACAAGATTTGTGCCCTGCTTCCAGCTAGACACATGGTACAAGCAGTGTCAAGAAAATTACTAAATAGCATTAGTGAAAATAAAGTCTGAATGGTTTTTTTTTGGCAAACAAATTGCATTCCCATTTCCGTGTCCAGGTTTTAGGTAGAACTGGATGGAATGGGGGCTGCCAGTTCGTCAGTCAGCTACTGTTTTAGATTTATGCAATTCCGTTCCACTGTTCCACCTTGCTGTATGATTTTTCCCCCCCCCCGGTTTTGTGAAAAACTGAAATACAAGTGTAAATGATGGGAAAGGAAGAGAAATCCCCAAACAAAAATGCTGTTACTAGGAGAGGTGTGTGTCTGACTTCAGAACACATACTAATCAGCTTCCTGCACTCCATTGTGTAGAAAGCCTAGAAAAGTGTTCTGAAATCAGACCCACACCTTGCCTGCTGTAGTATCGAGGTTGGTGGCTGTTTTTGCCACTGCTTGGTGATGTGCTGAAGAGGTAGCAATAATGGGTCCTTGGGACTCTCTGAGCTTGGCTGTTTTCTTGCAGAGGTTTCATTACCCAAACTAGCTAATGGCATCAAGGCTGAGGATGAGGGCTGGTGATGTTACTAGGTTTGGATAAGGAAACCTCTGCAATCACACAGCCAAGTTCAGAGAACACCAAGGAGCCCTCATTTCAATCCTGAACTACAAAAATTCTCTTTTAGAGATAGCAATAGTTACTCCTATTAATAGTTACTCCTAGTAAGCTAGCTTAATATATCAGGACGATTTGGGGGGAACAGGATGATTGAGAATCTTGGACACAGAGATGCCTAAAACAAGTAAGTACTCTACGCTAGAAGCCTGATATTGCAGCTGTTGATGTCGCCTCTTGGTCTTTATTTCAACAGCCACATTGTGGCGTACCCTAAACACCACACTAAACACTATTATCTAAACCTCTATACAAGGCTTCAGTACCAATTGGTAAACTGCTCTGGCTGTATTCAAGAGCCGAGTGGATTTATTTTTAGCTAAGCCATGATCTTGAAACTACAATAAATAATGACAACAACTGCAGGTGAATGGAGCCCTGTGTGGAAATTTTTGATTTACTTACTTTCTGGGTTTTATACCTTTCGAGGAGAAAATTGATTTAATGATTATTTCCCTACCCATTGTAGAAAGCATTGGGATTTGGGGGGAGTGGGGTCCAATCATACAAATGTAATGAAATAAAAGCATTGGTGAGTACGTATGTGTATATACAAGCAATCTATTTTATTTCTTGTTTGCACTGAATGGGGACTGGGATTTTATTGTTGTTGCAGCTTGGAGCAGAACACTGCATAGGCTCCTGATATTCAGAGCTTCAAGGCTGGTAGGTTTGAAGATTATCCTGGAATTTATGCCTCACTATATTTTATAGCAATATTTAAAGCCTACTTTAATATGCAATTCTTTTTCCAGTTATCATTTCTTAAAAGGGATCTTAACTGCAATTGATACAAAATTGGATGTAAGGTACACATAATAAAAGGATTTATTTCTTTTATAAATATTCTTTTGTTAAAAATTGCAAGAAAAATATGGGATTCAGCAATTAATCAATACTCTCTTTTTATGGGTGATTCTGTATCAAACACAAAACAGCATTTTAGACTGAAAAATAGAGATACCCATCCTGTTTTTTCGAAGGGGAATGGAATATTTGCTTTGGTTTGTCATTAATGTCAGCAAGGGTCTCACTGTTGTAGATTAATGGCAAAGAAAACAGAAATATTACGATGGGTGCTCTGCATGTGGTAATCTTTTTGAAATGTTGCATTTCAAATTCCCACATTTTGCTTTCATTGCCATTCCCACCTTCTGAAGCAATAAGAATATCCACTAAGCTGTATTAACTTTGCAGGGGGAAAAGAACCAGTAAAGCTGCCTGAAGGAAAAATGGAATACATTGTTTTAGTTTTTCAGTCATTTATTGAGTGAAACTTTTGAATTTGTTAATCATGTTGAATGCTGAATATTCATAAAGTAAGTAAATGATAGGGAAAGAGCGAAAGGTGATGTGGAAGAGAGAAAAGGAGACTTTTTCAAAACCAAAGAATTCATGGTAGCTACACTTCACATTTTGAGCATCTCCCATAAATGACTTGGAAGAAAACTGCAAAAATCTGAAATACTACTTTATATTATAAAGAATCTCTTCTGATTATTAGAGTGTTCTTTGTCCTGCTCCAGAAACTAAAGGCAATAACGTTTGTTTCAGAATTTGTATGAGTCCTTATATAGGAGAGATGTAGAGGAATGAGAGGTAGAGTGTGGGGGAGGAGTCAAGAGAGGATCAGCCTGGACTCCGTACATTCCCACAAGCAATCCCAAGTCCAGTCTCTCTTGAATTCCATTAACTCTCATCTAGTGCCAGCTTAGTGCATAGTGTGAGCAATAAATCAGCTTAATTGAAACTTCACCTAATTCTTTGCACCTAATAAGATAGGGTTGGATAGTGTGTTGGATTTGGATCAACAGAGTGTATGGATGGACTTTGAAGATACCAATTTCTCTCAAACTCCAAAACTGATTGTTAAGACAAAATGAAAGAACTCCATCCTCAGGTCTGTCAATATCAATTCAATGTCTTCTTCAGCTTTCCCTAATTTGATGCATTCCAGTTTTTTTAAACATGTAACTTCCATCACAGGTTGTCATCAGAGTCAAAGTGAAGGCTTGTCTGCTATTTTTAATAAAACATCTTTTCTACTAATGAAGATATGCTCATCTTTAGTTGCTTGTATAACTAACTATTTTTAAATGGATGTATGTGTGTACCTTTACCTCTAACCACAGTAGTAGATCCTATATTTAAACTGCTGAAAATATATAAAAATAGTCACTAGCCTACACTACATGTTCCAAGGTCTCTCCTTACTTTAAGTAATGATGCTTTTGAAGCTGGTAAAGTATCAGCACAATTTTTTATTCTTGCAATGTATGCTTCATATGAAATACAGGTGCTTTGGTTCTGATTTCTGTCTATGCTTATAACTGCAAAGCTAAGTAATATTAAAAGGTTTTTACTAGACAGGGCTTGCATTATTAGAACAATGTCACTGGACTAACCATCAAAGTGGTTCTGATGCATGAATCAACTAATGTATTATACTAAGTAATACAATGTGCTTAAAAGAAGAACATCCAGGTAAAATATAGGGGTATGTAAAATATATGGATAGCCTGAGCATATGAGATATAACATTTTAATATTTTGTGCTTCTGTGAAAGCATGGAATTTGGAGATTTTGTAACTAGATATTACTAGCATCCAGAAAAGGCTTGTGTTTTGTCTTCTGTATTCTAAGCAGTTGATTGTATCAAAATAAAGTTACGTGCAGATGAAAATTGATATATATGTTCACAGGGCATTAGGTAAAGTGCCTTCTTTATGGTACTGATAAGAATTACATCTTTAGTATCCATTTAGGTTATTAGGAGAATTAGTTTTGATATTCATGGAATTACAATGTGTTCTTTTATGAACAGGGAGCACCTGAGTCAGTCATCAAATCCTAAGCAAGTTTTGATTTGGCAACAATGAAAAATTAAAGATCTTTCCCCATCTCTTTCTTATTCTGCTTTATACACTTTCAGAAATGGGCTGGAGTGCTCTAATCTATGTAGCCCCTAAAGACAATTCAGCAAGATCATATTGTATGTATAATTCAGCATTGTTTGTCTTTATTTCAGGTGTTATGCTATTTCAGTCAAAATAATCTGGTTTACAAGACCAATTTAAACAATTCTACTAGCATATATACAACAACAGCAGTGTGAACAGCATATCCCAGATTCATTCTGCTTCATATCTTGAAGTCCTCCTTTTCGTCTTAACAAGTTTCCTGAATTAACAGTGCAGACACAGATTTTAGTTGTAGGGTAACTGATTCCACAAGATGGGAGCTTCTGAGTCCCCTCTTACTGCTCCATATGAAGAATGGGGACTTTCAGTGTCTCTTCAACAAAGGTATCCTAGACATTACTTCAAACTGCTTTTTTACACAAGGAGCCATGAGTCCAGGATAACACCCAGACTAGTTCTTCCTAGGGGAGAATTTTCACACATACCCCATGAGTGCTTATATAAACTCTCAGAAAAATTACAGAATAGCATCTCCTAGTTTTATACTGGGTCTAGAAGAATACTATGGCTGATGGCATTGAAAGTTGCTAAGCATCCTATCAGGACAAATAGAGTTGCACTTTTCCCATTTAAAGCCCACAACAGATTACCAAAAGTGGCCAGTGTGGGTTTCATTCCGTGCCCAAGTCTGAACCCTGACTGAAAAGAGTAAATGTAATCTACTTCTTCTAGAGCTCTTTGTAGTTACTACCCTTCCACCTTCTCAATTACCTTCCCCCAAAAGAGGAGTTTGGAGACTAGATGATAATTTTTCTGCTATAGCTGGATCAAAGCTGCACCTTGAGCAGGAGGCACAAAAAATCCCTTTTAATAGTCTCTTAAAAAGGGACCATTGAAGAAAGAAAGTAATTGCCAAAGACAATAGTATCCACAGATGGATTCCTGAGCCCGCCACTGTCTACTTTAAGGCAAAAGGAACTTCCCCCTCTTTCAAAAAGACTGACACCAATACATTAGCCCAACTACAGATCATCCTCCTGGCTGCCTTAACAATCCTGGATGCTATGTACCTGCGTATGCTTATATTTTTCTCCATATACAGAGAAAACAATATTATTGCTGTTTCTTGGAAATAGCTGAATAGAGACCACAATCAGTGCCTCGGTTGCTGGCCATTCCCTATTATATTAAAAAGACATAAAAGGGATCAAACTGCTTGCATTTCTGAGTTCTTCATCAATTATCTCCAATGTTCCTTAATATGACATGGCAACCATGTTATATTTTGCGTTCTTTTCCCAATAATGATGTGTAGCCATGTTATGACCCCTAAAGCTGAAAGGTGGGGTCAGTGGAATAGCCCCTCTAATTATTGTACAGAACCACTCTGAACAACATAAGATCATAAAGAAATTTCTTCTATAGCATTATAGGCAGCTGTAATGGGTTTTCCTCATCAGAAAAAGTAACATGTGACTGAAAGTAGCATTTATTTGTCCGGAAATATGCAGTGTGGCAACACAGAATTCCTAACCTTATCTCCTAACAAGATTCAAGCTGGTTGAATACTTCCCAGGCCACTCCAGTTGTCTGTCTGCAACCTTCCAGATGAGTAAAGGCTATTATCAACAAACTTGTGATATGCTCAAATCTTCAAAGTTGTGCTGACCTAGAATGTATTGCAAGATCTGTTCAATCACCTTCAATCCCTTTCAAATGTTGATAATCTAGAGTGGATTAAGTTTTAGCTCCATAGAAACTCCCTAATATTACAGACTATCCCCACAACTGTATTTTTTTAAAAAAACAAGAACTTTATCCAAGTGCAAATCTGACTTCTATGCTTCAGCTCCTGGATTCACACAGGTGGTCGCTCAACCTATCACCACAATGGAGTTCACAATTTTTGTTGCTAAGTAAGACAGTTGTTAAGTGAGTTTTGCCCTATTTTGTGACCTTTCTTGCCACAGTGGTCAAGTGAATCACTGCAGTTGTTAAGTTAATAGCACATTTGTTAAGTGAATCTGGCATCCCCATTGACTGCTTGTCAGAAAGTCTCAAAAAGTGGTCACATGACCCTGGGACACTGCAACCAAAATAAATGCATGCCAGTTGCCAAGCATCTGAGTTTTGATCACATGACCATGTGAATGTTACAACAATTGTGTAAAAATCAGTCATAAGTCACTTTTTTCAGTGCGTTGTAACTTTGAATGGTCACTAAATACATGATTGTAAGAGCAGGTCTACCTGTATTCTGAAAAATGCAGGTAATTCAACCTGGAAAAGTTTCCCCTTCATTTGTTATCTATTTTCCTTTTGCATTCAGTGTACAATTGTGTTTTAAGCTGTTCCTGCTATGCAATTTTTTTTAAAAAATGTAAACAAATCAAATCTGTATGGCTTTGTTGTGATCAAACATACAGTTTACAGTAGGATGATGCTTTCTCCAGAGTATTGACAATGAAAATCCTTTCATTAATCCTTGCATCTATAGTTTATTATTTATGGTATACCTATTGAAATAAACTATTCACACGAATAATTGTTGCTGAATAATAATGACATCTGTTTCTTCATTAAATAAATACTCACCATTTGGGTCCCTTAGTTTTGTGAATCTGCAAGGTGGGTTGGATTGTTCTAAGCCAAGTTCTTATAAACGAAATTTTTACTGTATATCAGAGCTCTGAATAAAAGTCAGTCATTCACACCAATGACACAGGAAAACGATCCTGGCTGGTTGAGGAATTCTGGGAATTGAAGTCCATAAGTCTTGAATTTGCTAAGGTTGGAGACCCCTGCTCTACCCTGCTCCATCCCCAATAGTTAGTTTTTGAAGTTTTAATGTATCTAGAATTAAAAACCAAAACTTTCCTCAATTAAAAACCAGAAGTTTACAAGATGTTGACTCTAAAATGGAGCTGTATTTTAAAAAAAAAACCTTGCCTAACTCAAAGATATGAAGAAAGACAAGAGTTTCAAAGAATTTGGAAAGTCAATAATCTGAAACCCTGACCAGTAAATCTAAAAATAAAACATCTAAATTAAAAATTGGGTCTACATATGAAATGCTGTTTCATATAAAGTTGCTAATGAAATCCTGACTATTTTTTTTTAAAAAAAATCTTTTGTAGCTGAAACATATTGAAATAAAGTAGCAAATCAGTTATTTACCTAATTTTATTTTCTTTCTGTTGCTTATCAATTCAAAAAGAGAATGTAAGGACAAGAAAAACAGTTCCTAAATGGGGTTTTGTCTTCTAGATACCTGCAAGGCAACAGGAAAAACCTATGATAATTACTGTTGCTTCCCTGTCCTTCCCCACCTCCCATAGAAACAAGAGGGAAAAAAGCGACAGAGAAGAAAAAAGCTTATGGGTAGCTAATTAGAGGAAGGTTAGGACCATTATCACCAACCCCAAATCCAAATACATAGGCATAGCATTGAAATGGTCTAAAATCTGTGTACTGTAGATCCAGCTTTATTTTTCTAGTTACATCAATGTATTATACAAATGAAAAAAGGCCCCTTTTCAGAAGAGAGTGCTTTGGAGAATTATATAATTGAAAGCCCCATTTACAATTTCATATTTTAAAAAGAAAAGTGCAAAACTTCTTAGAAATAGAATAAATGTAAGTTCAAACCTAAAAAGGGTTCATAGGAGGCGCAGTGCCTGTGTTCCTGCCTCACTTGTACTCGGCGTTTTTTCTAAAGATATGAGAAAACCTGTATTTTTATTTATTAGGGAGTCTGGGTTTGAAAATAATCTTCATGAATATTCAGTAGATAAATCTGTGAAGAAAGGAAAAGTATTTCGCTTCTACTGAGTTTGCCACAAGGTTCTAAACTTGTTAAGGGTCACTCTTGACGAAATATTTCTATTGCACAAATTAGGGACATGGCCATTGTTTTCCAATATGAGTGTGGTTTAATTAACCCTGTAAAATGTTGAGTGCTTGAGAGCTTTTTAAAAGGCTTCTCAACGGAGAAGGCATTGTGGAATGGAATTCAGAATGCGACTTTCATTGTCTCTTTTGTATGAGCCTGTTATAAGGGGAGAAAAAATATATTAGCATAGGTCTTTTGAACTGAGACCAAATATTTGAACCATCTGTTTCACCTCTGATTTCCATCAAAGTTCACAAACCTTTTGATAGGCACTCAGTAATATATCCTGTATATCAAGATCCAAAACGGGCGAATGCTTCTGTTCTGCGGTGGCAAGAGACAGACTGCAGAACCCTTTGTAGTTTGCATCTAGAAAGTTCAAAAGCTCCAACAAAGGACTTTTATGCTGCCAAGATGTCTCTTTTTTTTCCTCAAGAATTTTATTCTGAGAGAAATGTATTAAGAATAGGAAGATGTAGCAAATGTAGCAAAGAATAGGAAGAGCAGCTTCAAAACAATTTTCTTGCCTGAAGAAATAGATTCTCGTAAACTACTACAATGATGATGATAACGATGATGGTGATGATGCTGATGCTAACAACAACAACAACAACAACCTAGAGGCAGCAGAACAGAAGAGAAAGATCTGGAGAAAAATCACAAAATACAAAAATCTGCACAGCTTACATCCTGTGACAATATCTTTCACAGCATCAAACATCAACACCTGCTTATCTCAGGTCCTTGGGAAGGACCTGATGGATAAAAATACCAAATCGACTCTGACTGTCTGACAAATCATAATAATGGCCTGGGCGACAACCAATCCAATATGGGTTTATTTAATTTACATCTCACCACACTCTTTGACTCCTCCGGTGAGACCTGTTCAGTATGGTTGAACTTCTGGCATGGTTCTCATTTTCCTCAGAACACACAAGGCCCACAACCAGGTCAGGTATTATTTCCGACAGGGGAAATAATAATATTTGTCAGTAGAAAGTTATAGTTGTTTTCTGCCTATTTGTTCTTTTAAAAATAGACATTTATGGTTATTTTAATACCATAATAGTAATCCATAAAACCACTTAGTGTAGTGTTAAAGTGGTAAGCTAGAAACCAGGTGACTGTGAGGTTTAATCCTGCCTTAGGCATAAAACAAGCTGGGTGACCTTGCTCCAGACACACTCTCTCTCAACACTAGGAAGCAAATAAGGGCAACCACTTCTAAAAAACCTTGCCAAGAAAACTTCAGGTCACTTGCCCAGGTAGTTTCCAGGAGCTGAAACTGACTTGTTGGGACAAAAATAAATAAAAAATAAACATGCCTATAAAACATGCCAAATCTCTTAAAACTCAGTTGTTGAATTTTTGTTTTCCATTTGTGAGTTATGTTGTTTCATTGAGAGCGAGTTTGGACTAGGGATTAAGGCACCAGGCTAAAAAGCAGGAGTCTTTGAGTTCAAGTCCCATCTCAGCCATGTAAAAGCCAGCTGGGTGACTTTGGGCCAGTCGCTCTCACTCAACTCAACCCACCACACAAGTTGGGAAAATAGGAGGAGGAAGGTGTGTTTGCTGCCTTATTTGTAAAAATTATAAAGGCAGGATACAAAGAAAGGTGGGATGTAAATAAATACAATTCAGACTAAAATCTTATGCCGCTTGTTTCATTCGTGGATGAAATTTGGTTTCACTTGAAACAAAATCTGAAGGTTTATTATTTATGTATCTATGAAGGCAAAAGGGATGCGGTGGCTCAGTGGGTTAGGACTCTGAGCCTGTCGATCAGAAGGTCGGCAGTTTGGCGGGTCGAATCCCGAGTGCCGCGTAACAGAGTGAGCTCCTGTTACTTGTCCCAGCTTCTGCCAACCTAGCAGTTCGAAAGAATGTAAAAATGCAAGTAGAAAAATAGGGACCACTACGCTGGGAAGGTAACAGCATTCCGTGCACCTTTGGCGTCTAGTCATGCCGGCCACATGACCATGGAGACATCCTCGGACAAGCGCTGGCTCTTCGGCTTTGAAACGGACCTGAGCACCGGCCCCTAGAGTTGAAAACGACTAGCACGCATGTGCGGGGGAGCCTTTACCTTTGCCTTTATCTATGAAGGCATAGTCCTTCACTGTACCATCATCTTTCTAAGGGTCTGCAGCCTTGCAGACTTTCTGTGTTCAGATAAAACCTATGGTATTTGGCCTTTTTTCCACATGGGTAATCTGGAGGCCAAGGAAGATTTATTTATTTATTAAATTTTTACACCACCCATAAAAAGGTAATAAATTAAAAAATGATATAAGGATATATATCAGTATACAACACTAGTAGTAGCTTCCTCCAGCTTTCTAATGTAAATTATGCTCAAAATTGACATTAACAGAAATTTTAGCATACCCTTACGTTGTTCAAAAAAATATGTCAAGGATAAACTATTGCAATCACTTGATTTTAATTATTTACATTGCTGGTAATAAATCAATCAAATAACATTGAATTCCTCTGAGTATACTATATACCAATGTTAAATTAGCAGGATTTGCTACACTTGCATAGTCATAATCTTCCCTCTTTTTGTTCAGTTGTCTACATATGTGTTTGTCTGGGAACTCTTATTTTTGAGACTGTAGTTTCTTTAATCTTATTTTCTGCAGGAATGTGATCACTATCCCAGATGATACCGTAGTAAAAAGAATGTATTAGATAAGCCAAATGCCATGTATAAAGATAAAAAAGAGTGCTTATAATGCCAGGGTTTATCTCTTGTTGTATCTTTAATATGTTTGGATGATATTTTCTCTCAGTCATACAAAACTATTTAATGCACAACATTCAAAATCATGTTGACTATTATTCCTGTCCATACAACCATAACATATTTAGGTACTGATCATGAGTAATGATTTAATCATTTTCCAGCATCAATGTCACTACAGGAAAGCAATTTGGCATTAAATAGTATATCATGATCAATCAGACCTCTTATAAACTGATTGTTGCTTTATTAGCTTTAATGCAACGTTGGGACATGTGCTATTAAGAAAAATAGGGACTCCAACAGAGATTTTCTGAGTGAAATAAGGTACAGATTCTACCAATGATGATTGCAATGCCTAAATCATTAAACACAATGGTGTTCTTGAATGCCCATAAGAGAAAATTATTCCATTAACTTTGTGCTTAACATCATTCACTCAGTTTGGGAAGTAGTTCCACCTGTTTTAAAAACTAGGTATGTTTCCTGAAATACTGTACAGTACTGGATAATACACAGTCATTGTCCATCATGTCCACTTTTTTTACTTGTTCTAGAAAATATTGAACTATCCTTCCAGCATTCAACTCTGAAAGCTTCGCTGTGATAAGATTCAGTATTAATTTGTTATTATAATTTTATCCTGCCTTCCCAAGTGGCCTGTAAGCTATATACAGTAAACAAGCAAAAATTGAAATACAGCTAAACTTATTTAAAAACCAGTTCCTATTATTTTTCTTCATGAGAAGTTAGTACTGTGGTAGTAATGATATCGTGGTGGGAGGGGAAACAGCAGCTGTAAGGCTTCTATGATGCATTTTCCTCCCTCCCTTCCTCTGTCTTCAGGGAGTCTTTTCATCGGACAGTTGGCAGGAAGTGAGTTGGCTTAGATTTTATTCTTTCTAATAAGGCCAAAAGAATGTTCTCTTTCTATGGATAATGCATTCTCAATATTATAACTGTAATCTCCTCTGGAGAGAAGGGATTAGGCTGAATTGATTTATCTGACTATGGACTATCTCAAAATACAGGTGTGGTCAAGATATAAGGTAAAGGTAAAGGTTCCCCCGCACATGCGTGCTAGTCGTTTCTGATTCTAGGGGCTGGTGCTCATCTCTGTTTCAAAGCCGAAGAGCCAGCGCTTGTCCGAGGACAGATATAGCAATAAGCAATACAGGGATCTTTCCTACATTAGATGTAAATACGCAGGGCATTAGACCAACATTGTCAAATGATGCTCCAGAGATGACTGGATATACCAATTGGTGCCATTATTTTCATTACTATGGAAATATGTTTATTGTTTTAACAGTGAGCAGTTTTTTGTGGCAACCATCAAGGCACAACACTGCATTCCTCTTGCTCTGATAATCCTATCCAGCCTTTTGTCTAACATAAAGAAAAAGAAGGAGTGGAATTACTGCACTGAAAGGCCTTTGCTCTGTGGGACCCTCAATATGGGAACTGGTCATGAACTTTGGGAATTTGGTCTTGAACAAACCTTAGTTATATCTAGAAGAATGCTGTCTCCTGAAAACAAGACTGAAATGAAAACAAAAAGATCCAACTATACTGGTGGAAGGAAAAACATTTCCATTCCAATTTAATTTCATGTATTATTTCCCCAATTGTAATTTGTCTACAGTGTATAAATAGGCAGGTTATGAGGTGGATAGATAGATAATAGGTGACACATAACGTATGTCAGTCTTCGTGTAATTCAAATTGAAGATTTGACAAGATTCAGTCTGAATTTTTGATTCAAAGATAATAAGATTTGATTCAAACCTATTGGGGATTTGATAAAAATTTCAACCATAACCAATGTTGGGGGCAGTTCAACTCTGCATCTCCTTCTCCTTCTTTGATAATAAAAAAAAGCAGGATGACAGATCTTTCACAGAATAAGATCCCAGAAAGTTTTGGCCACATAGCTTCAAAGTTTAACAACAATATATAGATTTGTTACCTCTTTTAAGATAGAGACAAAAAAATGAAGGAAGGCAACAGAGTAGCTTATAAAGTTTTTATAGAAAAATTCCCACTTGATTAATACAATGTCATATTCCATGATTTGGAGAGAGAGATAGACACATTTTTTATAAACTGTTTAACAAGGGATTACTTTAAAGACTGGAAAGGTTACCAGCTTTTGACTGCTTAATTTTCTGGGCTGGCAGGTGTGTTGGCCTGCTCATTGACACACACATTATTATCAGAATCCCATGACAGTTTCAGATTCTTCCCCATCTCAGATTTGTCCATTGGTGGAAGGAAGTGCGATAACCCTTGAAACTCCACTGAGCCAGGGAAACTTCTAATGTCAATCACATCTTAAAGGGACTTTGAATCTCTCCGATGCAATTCAAACTCTGTTGTTTTACTTCTATACCTCATAGGTTTGGGTCAGATTGTAATATGATGAAACCTCTTTTGAACTGATTCATCCACAGCCTTAAAAATTATGCTTCTTTATATCTGTAAGCAAAGTCACAACATTTTTCTTGGGACATATTTCCTCTGGTCGCAGACTTACCCTCATTTAGTTCACATTTAGTTCATTTAGGTTTCTAGCCTGGAATTTATTAGCTCAAATGCTCTAAAATGTTATGTTTCTGAAGAGGCTAAGAAAGAGTGGATTACTTTGGATCAGAGTCATCTATTAGGATGCGGACAGAAAGCCTCTTGCAGTACATGTTTGTTTCACTGCTGAGTCTATTTCTGTGGGTAAACATTTGCAGGGAATGAGAGTCTCTAGGGCTGTCAGTGTGGTACATTCTTTTTAGGATCCTCAACTCACAAAAAGTCAAAAGAAAAAGAGTGTACTGAACTGTCTCCTTTGATTCTAAGAAATGGAGATTTTTTAAATTGTGTAATCTGCATTACTAAATAGAGCAGGGAGCCAATTAAGAACAGTCCCCTATTAGGTTTAATTAGGCTAACTACAGGTAAGGGAGTCAGATAGTAAAGGAAAGCACATTAGGCAAAGGAACAACCTCTGATTTTCACTTCTTGACTAGCATCATAATATTCAAACTGTGTTGCTGACTTGACTTTTGCTTCTGTTCTTTACAGGCTAAAAGAAAATATATTGTACCATATCTCAACCTGAATGTCTACCTGTGTATTCATACACATGCACACATGTAACAACAGGTGATCAGAATTATGATATCAATCTGTAATCCTAAACAAATAGACCACAAATTGTAGTTCTGGTCAGATATTTGCTTGCAGAGGTTTCTACTTCTGTGCCTATTTGATTACCTAAAAACGTATTTCGGATATTTATGACAGAATGAATACCATGGCGGTGGTTTTCATTCTTCCCATGGAGAAGAAATGCAGAGACATAGAAAGCTTTGTGCATGTGCTTATTGTGATATGTTAAAAGATAAACTCTTAGAAGTACAATTGCTAACAAACTGTGGCTTCTCCTATAGTTCTCGATATCTCAATAAGAAAATATCTAAAATGGGCTGAAGTCCTTATTCAAGCCAAGAGCCAAGCACATTAGGAGCCACATGCAAATGGTAGACAGGACATACCAACACAAGAAGAATCTTCCTGGCACACACACACACAAAAAGGTTTTCTAGTCCTGAATTCTTCTGTTCTGAGTTGCACAGAAATAAACAATAATCAAACATGGAGAACAGAGTCTTCAATCTTGGTTCCCTAGCATTTGGTATTTAATTTTAAACCAAGTTGTACATACTAGAAGAAACATTTGCCTATATTCTCTTCAAAGGGTTAGAGTATGATTTTGAAAAATGCAGTGAGTGCCTAATATGGGTGTTATATACATTTTTAAAAATCAGATGTTATTTTTTAAGCTAACAACTTCAGTGTTTCAAATGGAAGTTAGTGTTGACCCATGACAAAAGTTTTGGAGATGTAGTAACTAGAAATCAACCAATGACATCACTGACTTGTATACATGTTACAAAAGTAAAGCATCCCTTGAGTCAAACTGGACTCCTCAAAACTACATGGGCACATCCAGAAGTGATTTGCTATTGTGTTCTTACAGCTTTTTCTTCTCAAATCGATGAGACTACTTCTGGAATATAATGTACAAGACTGTGTACCACACTGCCAGAAAGATATTAGCAAGATACAACAGATTCAGAGGGTAAGGACAAAGGGACTTGAGGGCTTAAGGGGTTTAACAGGAAATTTGGTATGAGGAAATTTGGTATGCTGCAGAAAAGACTAAGGCAGGGGTGTCAAAGCTGCAACGTCACATGACGTGTCTCGACATATGGTGGCTTTTTTTCCATTGCTGGCAATGGGGTGGGCGCAGTTTCGCTATGTTGCATCCGGCCCACAGGTAGGCAGTTTGACACCCCTGGACTAAGGCATAGGTGTCCAACCTTGGCAAGTTTAAAACTTGTGGACTTCAACACCCAGAATTCCCCAGGCTGGCTAAGGAATTCTGGGAGCTGTAGTTCACAGCTCTTAAAAGATTGGGCACCCCTGGATTAAAGGGAACCATGCACCAATGTTTAAGGTATATAAAAGGGCACCATAGAGAAGATGGTCAAGAATTATTTTTTCATTGCCATAGAAATTAGGACATGAAATAATGGATATCAACTGCTGCTACTTACTTTTGTAACAGTGAAATAGTTTACCAATGAAGGTTATAGGTTTTCTATCACTGGAGGTCTTTAACAAGAAGTTTGATGGCCACTTTTTGAAGACAGTTTTTCTGCCCTTTGCACAGGTTGGACTTTGTTGATCCTTGTGGTCCCTTTCAACTAAACAGTTATGTATTCTATAATTCACTCCAGCCTTA
Organism: Vipera ursinii; assembly: GCF_947247035.1. NCBI lineage: Eukaryota > Metazoa > Chordata > Lepidosauria > Squamata > Viperidae > Vipera > Vipera ursinii. The sequence goes on from NC_139513.1 coordinate 227,113,046, forward strand.
CCTCCCAGAGTTGTGGGTGCTCCATGACTGGAGATTTTCAAGAATGGACTGGACAGCTATTGACCAGGATGGTCCAGGTAGTCCTTGACTTACAACAGTTCATTTAGAGACCACTCAAAGTTACAAGGGCACTGAAAAAGGGACCTACAGTATGTCCGTTTTTCACACTTGTGAATGTTGTAGCATCTCCATAGTCATGTGATCAAAATTAAAATGCTGGACAACTGACTCACAGTTATGATGGTAGCAGAGTCTCAGGGTCATATGATCACCTTTTGCGACCTTCTGACAAGCAAAGTCAGTGGGGAATCCAGATTCATTTAACAACCATGCTACTACCTTAATTGCTACAGTGAATCACTTAACAACCATGTTACTTAACAACTGTGGCAAGAAAGTCATAAAATGGGGCAAAACTCACTTAACAAGTATCTTGCTTAGCAGCATAAATTTTGGGCTCTATTGTGGTTGTGAGTCAAGGACTACCTGTACAAGGTCTCCTGCCTTGAGCAGAGGGTTGGACTTCAAACCACTGAGATCCCTTCCATCTCTATGATTCCATGTTCTATATCCCTGGGATTTCATGCTGTGTTCTACTATCTAGTGCTCATCAGGTCTGAGGCTGCTTAGCTTTTTCAGATGAACATCTCTGACAGATTTATATAAAGATTATTATATTAGGAATTTTATTTTCAATCTTTTTCTTAAAGACTCCTGACAAGAGACTTTGTTTTCAGAGAAAGCAGGGATGTCAACTGGTGGCCCATGGGCCGGATGCATCGTGCACAGGCCACGCCCACCCTGGCTCCACAAAGGCAAAAAAGTAATGATGCATCACAATACATCACGTGACTCAATCGAGTTTGACACCCGTGATATAAAGCATCCCACTTTATATATCTTATACATCTTCATGGAAGTATTTATCATGATTCTTGAGATTTGTGTGTGTTTGTGTGTGTGCGTGTGATCAATCACTGACACCTCAGTGATTGCCATTAGGGTATGTGTGAAGTTGTACATTTTGATCCTATCATTTCTTTCAGATATATGTACACAGACAGAGGCACACACATCACACATCCGTTCCATACTTATATTCATATGAACAATGATGTATAACATTTGTAGATGCCACTTCATGATGAACAGGGCTACATTAGGGCTATGTAAAGCTTTCAAGAGGATTTGTTCATATTGTTCTATATTGTTTTATGGAAATCATTTTATAAATCACTATTTGTGATTTGGAACAATTCTATATTTTTACTCCATCTTTGTTTTTTGCATGTAGCTACACAATCTTAAAAATGAACATTTATGGTTTCTTTATTTTTGATAAATGGGTTTTAAACTGTAACGTAAGGTGATTGAACTCTGCAAAGCACAGTCAAGTGTCTTAAAGCCATAACAGCCAGGAGATATTATGGTTGGTTGCACAATCAGCCAGATGTTTACACTGGATTTGGCATTTTATCCACCTATTTGAATCTTCCCAAAGACCTGGGATAGGTAGATGTTCTTGTTTGATGGTATTAAAGCATACCATAGCAGGATGTAATGTTTTTCAATCTTTTGCAATTGACTGATGGTGATTTTGTCAGTGATGATGGTGCTTGATTTAGTATCTATGATGCTTTCCTCTACTGCCCACCCCCACCCCTCGGTTCCCTTCTACCAGAATTCAATTTCTTTGCTTGGATAGACTTTTGCAGTTCTTCCAATTCTGCTTCTATGAACATTTTATTCTGTATTATAAATCAACTGGATGTTGTTCTTTCCATAACTGGTGCATTCTTCCCAGATACCCTCTTCTCGTCGGGCTTGACATGTAATAACAGATCATTATTTCTTTGTTTTGAATCTTTGCATTGGTGAACACTTTTTCTTCCAGTAGTCCTGCAGCTGCTGGTCCTAACTGTCCTGTAGCCCATTTGTCACCAGATGTGAGGTACTGCAACGCCTAGTGAGAAAATCACCTTGATTCTGCCCCTCAGAGAAGTATGGCTGCCTGACAATACTTCCTGGAGATGTAATCTCCTAAATTGACTAGCTCTGCATGTGGGTCACTTTTCCTGAGAGGCACATAGCTTTCCCCCAGGACTCTGTCACTGAAGACATTTAGGCAACTAAGCTAAATAAGATACTTTGTTCCTGATCAGTGTGGTTGTTTTGTTGCATGAAAGTTTTAATCCCAATCTGGGGCCCTCATCACACCAGAATTCAAAATCCAGGGGTATAAACCAGTAAGAGATATCTTTAAGCTCTTCATGTTGGAACATAATTGTGTCTGAATAAATGCTGGAATACCGTCAAAAATGATGCTCCCTTTGTTTTTTTATTCTTATTAATTCTTTTTAAAAAGATTAAACATAACCTATTTTTTCTCCAAAGGATTAATAAAAACCACACAGCACACTAGATTTTTTTTTCTTTTTGGCTTCCCCCTCCCTCTTTCTGGCTGCTCTTTATCCTTTTCATTTATTCCCTGTAGTTGTTTGAGCTGTCATGATCATTATGGGCATAAGCCTTAGAAAATAAAATTACACAGCATTTCCAAACCCATCATTTCTCAGGGAGTTCTACTGTTACATAAAATTTGCATCAATGTTCTGCACAGTAAGAAAACAATTATTCACAATAAGTCTTTCCTGAACAATTTGGCAAAACTATTATTCACACAGGGCTACAACTGAGTTAATTTTTTGGAAAGTGCGGTTGGAAAAACAGTCTGAGGCTGAACTGTTTATGAACACAGCCTTTTCTCTGATTTGTAATTAGCGGGAAATGGTTCCAAAGAGGGACAGAACTGTTGACGTCTGCTTCACAATGTCCTCCTTGTTAAGAGACATAAGGAACAGATTTGTGTAGCTGAATAAACAACTCTGTCGCACAACCTTTCAAAAGCAATAAACCCAGATTAACACTACCATCTAAAGACTTGCTATTGTTAATCTACATCTTTATGTGTATTGTGTTTGTGTGTTTATCTATTTCTATATCATCTGTCTATCAACTATATATCTCTCTCATCTGCAGTGTCTGTCTGTCTATATCTATCTATTTATTCTATCTCATCTATATCTATCTATCTATCTATCTATCTATCTATCTATCTATCTATCTATCTATCTATCTATCTATCTTCATCATCATCTATGTGTGTGGTATGTGTATTGAATAATGTATATCATTTTAATATAGATTTTGATATATTTTGCTAATAGATCTGTCTGAATTTCCTCCAGAGATCTGTCTGTCTTTCAGCATTTCCATTTTCATTTTACTGACTGGCTAAATTCAAGAACTCTACAAACTGCACTTGCCTTGTTACTGATGTATGGCCTCAGAGTTATGGACATTTTGTCATTGACTTTTGTAGAAGCAAATCTGTATATGTTGTCTCATCCTGTGAGTTGTTGTGTTCACAAAGAGTTATTGCTTCCAGTAATATGTTTACTTCCAAGACTAATCAGTACTTTTCACCACAATAATTTTCTCCCTAAAATAACTGATTATGTAAATAGATCTGGAAAGAGAAACAGAAGGAAAATGGGAATGTGAGTAAAAAAAATGACATCGGAGAATCCCATTTCTGTGCAACATTATTTCTGGTAGCCACCTGATTATTTTCTCAGCATTATATATACATAATTCGCACTTACACACAAGCAATTATGTTTAATGTCTGTAAAACATACATATAATTATAATTCAAAGCCATCATAAGGACATTTATGAATACTTTAAACCAAAGAACAACACTGAAATAAATTAACTAAAGAATAGTCATCAGAGAAAAAAGAAATTAAAGAAATTTAAAAGCACAATGGCAGAATCTTCAGTGGCACATTTTAGGTACTAAATTTCTTTTCTGAAAAGTAGAGAATGAAACCGGCGCTAATTCTCTTCTCTTTATTATCAGTATTTCAGCAACAAAACACTTTGGCTTTTTGATATGGTAGTACCTTAACTAAAGAACATGTCATAAAAATAACTAGAGTTTGATTTAACCGATTGGAACAAAAAGAACTACAATATGATTCCTCTAGAATCTGTTGTTGTTGTTGTTGTTAGTTGCGAAGTCGTGTCCGACCCATCGCGACCCTATGGACAACGTTCCTCCAGGCCTTCCTGTCCTCTACCATCTTCTGGAGTCCATTTAAGCTCACGCCTACTGCTTCAGTGACTCCATCCAGCCACCTCATTCTCTGTCGTCCCCTTCTTCTATTGCCCTCAACCTTTCCCAGCATTAGGCTCTTCTCCAGTGAGTCCTTCCTTCTCATTAGGTGGCCAAAGTATTTGAGTTTTAGCTTCAGGATCTGGCCTTCTAAAGAGCAGTCAGGATTCATCTCCTCTAGGACTGACCGGTTTGATCGCCTTGCAGTCCAAGGGACTCGCAGGAGTCTTCTCCAGCACCATAGTTCAAAGGCTTCAATTCTTTGGCGCTCAGCCTTTCTTATGGTCCAACTTTCACTGCCATACATTGCAACTGGGAAGACCATAGCCTTGATTATACGCACTTTTGTTGACAGGGTGATGTCTCTGCTTTTTAGTGTGCTGTCTAGATTTGCCATGGCTTTCCTCCCGAGGAGCAAGCGTCTTTTAATTTCTTGGCTGCAGTCCCCATCTGCAGTGATCTTGGAGCCCAGGAAAATAAAATCTGTCACTACCTCCATTTCTTCCCCATCTATTTGCCAGGAATTGAGAGGGCTGGATGCCATGATCTTGGTTTTCTTAATGTTTAGTTTCAACCCAAGTTTTGAACTCTCCTTCTTCACCCGCAACAAGAGGCTCTTTAGTTCTTCTTTACTTTCTGCCATTAGAGAATCTAGATGCCACCAAAGTCCAGTTTCCAGTATAGCCATGAAGCCATGTTACATTCTCAAGTTATAACTGAAAGTTGAAATGAGCTGTGCTCAGTTTCTAAGATTGTGCCAACATTTTAAGATGCTAACATTCTGTATGTGTGATAGTTAGATACAAAATAAGGAAAGTCTGAAGATTTGCAAGGTGTTCCATTCTTGCATTGCAACTGTTTTTGTTAATTACATGACAATTAAGGCAATCAAAAGAAATGCAGTTTCAGGAAGAGTTTAGAAACATATCAATGCAAGCAACGTAGCCCTAGACTTTGAAGATGAAACCCAGAAATAGAAAAAAAAGCCTTATTTGATATCAGTCACTTTATAATTCTCAATTTCTTCCCTTCTACCAATGGTATAGGAACAATTCTTGCAACAAAATGAAGTTAGATGAACAACGGTGCAATGAAAAATTATAATCAGGATTAGGGTCTAAATTTCTCAACCAAAGTATCAGATATTTAACATTTCTTAACATATGGATACATAAAGATACAATATCATCATACATATCATCATATCTGAATTCTTAATGATATAGACATGAATGAGAAGAGTAGCTTTCCCCCCACCCAAACAGAACAAACAATAAGAAATGGAGTTCATTGTATAATTTTAAGGTGTATAACCTTAAGGCTTGTGGTAGCATAAGAAATTCATGTGTTTTTCCCCCTTAAAGCAAGAACATCTATGTGTTT